>NW_026461162.1:0-78292 GCF_021730395.1 Mercenaria mercenaria | reverse complement strand
CCTAACCTTCAATACCAGGGTTGACCTTGACATACTTTCTCTTCGATAACATCGCCTGACAAATATACAGTAAAATGAACAACGATCAGTTACTAAAATTACAAAACAAATACTGTTACACAATAATAATAATCAAAAAACAGGTGATAATATTGCAACATTTTACACACTTTTTTGACCTTTGATATTATGGTTGACCTTGAATGTTTTGAAATTGTATGTGCATACCAGACATTGCCTAACATTTATACATTAAACTGATCTGATATCATTGACTAATATCGACGAGATTTTATCAACAAAGAGAAAAGGTAAAGAGCTATCTTTTCATTCTTTTACTTGCAAATGACCTTTGACCCTTAATATCACATTTGAATTTGACTCATTCAAGACCTAATACCTAAATTGCTGCCCTTGATTGACATGTATACATTAAAATAAACTGCTAACAGTGAATTGTAAGAACAAGCTATTTTTGAACATAGTAATGAGTAAGATTACTACTACTTTGATCTTTTGTGTAAAAATGACCCCTGACCTTTAAACCAGGTTTGACCTTGACTTATTTTCTCTTTCATGACATCGTCTGACAAATAAACAGTAACATAACATAGATCTGTTGCTAACATGACAAAACTACTTTTAAACAATAATTATTATTTAAAGCAGGTAATATTATTGTATAACTTTACCCACTCTTTTAACCTTTGACCTTAGATATTATGGTTAACCTTGAATGTTTCGAAATTGTAAGTGCATACCAGACATTGCCAAACATGTATACAATAAAATGAACAGATATCATTGACTAATATCGAAAATGTCATATCAACAAAGAGAAAAGTTAAAGAGCTATTTTTTCATCCCTTTACTTGAAAATGACATTTGACCCTTAATATCACATTGAACTTGACTCATTCCAGACTATATTTCATTGCTGACATTGTGGGACATATATACATCAAACTAAATCACGAGCAATTGCTAATGATGTAAAAAGTATCTGTTATTTTTCAAAAAGGAAGCTATTAATGCTATTTTTCACACAAAATTGACCTTTGACCTCTAATATTAGTTTTACCCTTGGAAGTTTTGTGGTTACATTTGCACTGCTGGCTTTGCCTGACATACAAACATTAAAATGAATTAACTTCAGTGACTAATAATGTGAAGACGTATTAAACAATTTACAAAAGCTAATGGTAACAGTTTTAACATTTGTGCATGAAAATGACTTTTGACCTTCAATCATCAGGGCTGACCTTGACCTTTTGCAATGATATTTGCATTTCTGAGTTTTACTGATATATACACATTACATAAATAAAGATGAGTGGTTTATGATAACAAACTATTTTCTGAGAATAAAAAAAAAAGTTTCAAATATGCTAAATTTTGTAATTTTCACATAAATTTGACCTTTGACCTTAAATATCAAGTTTGCCCTTCATTCCATTTTGATAAATTTTTTATTGCTGTAATTGTTTGACATATATACATTTACTGACAATCCAATTGTTACTGTAATTAAACAGTGAAAAAACTGGCAGACGTAAACTTTACCCTACTCCCTAATATTTTTACAAACGAATTTTAACTCCACTATCACAAACAGAATTGAACAAAATATAGGTAGACACGGCTTTGGCACTTAAGAATGGGTTTTCATGGAGGATATGAAATATTGTTATAAAAATGTATAAACTTCTTTTGGCCTCAATTGTTGCAATAAAAGTCCGTGAGCTCTCGGAACAACTTAAAAACCAAGAGATAACCATAAGCTTTGCCCTGTAAAAGCGTTATCTAATTATACTGCAATCAGGCCAAACATCAAGGGCTCCCTATTTTGTAACGAGAAACATATTCCTGTCATAAGATCACAGTTTTATTGGGTTCTTAAAAAATTATTGCATTGCTGAAAAAAAACCCATTTAATTTAGGACGTTACAGATCGCACGGTTTCAGAATAGATAGAGGAGAGCGCTTTTACAATGAATTTAACATGCTAGTACATACACCGTTATGATATTCGTTAAGCTAAAGTAATTATGTCGGTAGTTATGATTACAATTAATAAGCTGAACACATATAATTATTTTTGTCAAAGTACAAAAAATGGAATTATAGGACCAAATGGACTTCATAATAATAATGATGGTATCATTTATATCACTTTGAGTAAAAGAATATTTCAAGTGCAAAGAAGCTTATGTATGATAAATCCCTAAAAGAATGCTTTGATACTTGGTCCCATAGTTGCTATTTGGGGCAATTTTTAATACCTATATATTTATAATATAAAACTGGCCAATATACCATAGGTGCTATTTGCGGCAAATTTTTAACATCTATACATTTATGATATAAAAATGGCCAAAAAGTCGTAGCACATAATATATCTTGCAAGTTAGAGGCATTGAAAATGTACTGATTTATTCTTTCACAAATTTAGCTATCGAGTCTATACATTTCTAAAGATTAATCATGAATTTGATAGTCGTACTGTTACAATGAAATGTAGCCTCAGGTTAATTCAATGCAAAATCTTCATAACTGAAGTTGTAATATCACTTTAAATTTCATGCAAAGAAGTACATACATGTTATAAAAAGTCATGCAACGGTGTACGTATACAGTAAAACGGCTTTACTTTAAGGAATTATAATATCATAGGCTATAAAAATGGTCAAAAAGACGAAACAAAGAAAATGCATATTATCAAAGTGATGTGCATAGTATATCAGTCTAGCATTTTATTTAGACAAAGAGAAAATATTGCATGAAGCTTTACTGCAATACGGGTATAGATTTTAAATATAATTCTACATACATACATTGTATTCATATTCATTAAGAGACCTTTTACACATAATATTATTATTTCTGATATAAATGTGAAAAAAATGTTGAAGCACATAATGGATGTAACATTAAAGAGATGGGCATAGAAAATGAACTGATTTATTGATGAACACTTTTGGTATGTATTTCTATATGTGCATTTCTAATATATTGTTCTGCCTAATAATTAGAAGTACTGTCAAACTAAATGGAAGTTGAAGGCCTTATATTTTACATAACAAAACTTGATGATGCTATATTTGTATAGTATTACTACAACTTTAGTTTTGATGCAAACAAGTACCTGCAATATTACATTACAAGGCTGTACTTCAATTGAAGAAAATAAAATACATGTACTACGGTTCACATATATTTTAAGATACAGAAACGGCCGTCGAAGTCATAACGATATTGTCATAGAAATTTATAAACAAGTCTATCAATTTATAGTTTGTACAAGAATTGATACAGATTCAAAGGGGACCATTATTAAACTGGTATACATCGCCCTTCGTAATTATTCCTTAAGTTACGATTACAACACCTATCATACAATTCTCAAAGGAATATATGCATAAAAGTATATTTCTTGTCATCTACGTTAAGATTTTTTAATAGATTGATTGCATCTTGTGTAAAACGAATACAATGAACATGCTCTGTCATTTAGTTTTCGTAGTGAATGTTTTCCGTATGTGTCACAAATTTTTCTGTTAAGAGTGCTTAAATTACCTACCCTTGCCAACTGGTGTATACCCTTATCATCTGAATAAAATGATGCTAGCTGATCAGTCTATGCTGTTCAATTCTCAAACAATAAAACCTTGCCTGCTGAGTTAGGAGGGAACAGTATAGACTCTGATCTGCCGGCAAGGTTGGGTGCTATTTCCCATTATAAATAGAGTGGGTAAGATGTGTTTGAAATACAATAATACAGGAAACTTAGACTCTTTAACTTGCAAAGTGTATCACTTGAATGGCACATACTGAACATTGCACACTATTCTGTTCTTGGCAATAAAGTATTTATATGTTTGTTTATGTTTGTTTAGCTGTATGTAACTGTATGGCAATATCAGCAATGCAGATCTAATTCCAAAAACAGTGACTGGTAAAGCTTAGATCAAAGGTTAAAGGTCAACTTTGTGTGAAAGATCGCAAAAATAGCATTTTTGCAATACTTTTCATTGTTTATAAACGTTTTGTCATGATGATATCATCAGACATGAGTTCATAGATCAACCCTCATGTTAATGGCTAAATGTCATTTTCGGGTAAAAATTCAAAAGTTAGCACTGTAATTTTATTTCTTTGTTAATAAGATATCTTGTCGTTATAACTTAATGTTAATTCATTTAAATGTTGACCTTAACTTGCTTCCTTACTTACTACGTTTCAACTTCTTATGGCCGTTTGATATTTTAAGGTCAGATGCAGCAATGAATTGTACCGTATTCTGCAGGTCGCTGGCATCTCAAATGAGATGTCTGTGAACCAAACATTCTGGCGTGCTTCTTCCAAATAGGAACATGTCTGCAGGATGTGGAATGGTATTTGTTTGTTCCTCTAATCCGCACTGTTATTTTGCTGTCTTTGAAGCACCAAGCTTCTTCATGTGTTTTCTCAGGCAACAGTGTCCAGTGCACAGCTGGAGGATAGTTGTTTGGATGTGCTTGATTAGCTTGTGCAGACTGTCATGATGGGGCAGGTAGCCTCCATTTATGTTCTTCCGGTCTGACGCAAAGCTGTTCTTCATTAGAGTCTGAGCATCTCTGTATGAAGTTGAAGGTTGGGGCTGTATTTGAATGGATGCTTACTTTGCAAGTTTGTCTGCAGCTTCATGCCCGGCTTTGCTCACATGCGCAGGAATCCATTAAAATGCTACATTTATGCTCTCAGACAGGAGATGTATGTTTTTAGCAGCTGTCTCGTTTAGATGTCTGATTGACCTGCTGAGAGAGCCTGAAGAGTTGACTCTGTTAGGAAAACAATATTCTGTCCCTTTTCTCCTCGCTCATACAATTGGAGTATGGCCAATGTGAGGGCTTACATCTCGGCTCTGAAGTTGGAGCATTTCTTGCCGACTGAATAAGAGAGAGTGAGAGTGGAGCTGTCTGGATATTTGATGTAGGCACCACTCCCAGCATTCTGAAATGCTTTTTCCACTCATCCATAGCTATATGCTTGGATCCAAGAGTGTGCTGGATGCCTGATGCTGTTTTCCCACCTCCAATCTGGTCTTCGAAGCACAATGTCTAGGAACCCATTGATCGGGTACAAGCGGCTCTGCTTCTGCGTCCATTGCTGTTGCTTTCCCTTTTTGCCTTTTTGTTGTTTTTTGACGATATGATCGAGACGCTGTCGTTTCAATCCGTTCTTGGTTTTGGTCTCGAGTTTTGAGTAGATTGGATGCGATGGTAGACTCTTTGCCTTTTCTGCCTGCACAAGGGCTTTTGTACTCTTGTCTTGTCTGTAATGGCTCAAGGTTAAATGTCTTTTCCATTTCTTTATTAGAGTTGTTTTCATTGGTAAGAGAATTATCCTCAGACCTGAATTTCGAACCTTGTCTTGTTTATCTTTACTGGTTTAGGAAGCTGTTACCCATGAGGTGGACGCGTACTCTGTAATTAGCCGAACGGTGTCTGTGTACGCTTGCCGTAGGATCTCTCCATTGGCTCCCCAACTTGTTCCAGCCAGTTCTTTATACTGTGAGTTCCTTGAAGACCCTCACATTTAATGTCAGGTTAGGCCTTGACTAATTTTTCATAATTAAGAAAGAATGATATCATCTGTTAAATATAGTTAAATATATATACACCTTTAAACGAATAATGATTCGTCACTAGTTTTGACAAAAATACCCTACAAATGAAGAAAGATCATTGTAAAAAAGCTGTGTTTGCTTATTTTCACACACATTTGACCCTTGACCTTTGATGAGATGTTTGACTTTGACTTAAGACCTACATTGCTGCCCTTGCTTGACATGTATACATTAAAATAAATTGCTAACAGTAAATTGTAACAATAAGCTAATTTTGAACATAGTTATGAGGTAGATTACAACTACTTTGATCTTTTATGTAAAAATGACCTCGGACCTTTAAATCAGGTTTGACCTTGAATTATTTTCTCTTTCATGTTATCGTCTGACAAATATACAGTAAAATGATCATAGATCTGTTGCTAACATGACAAAACAGATACCTTAAGCAATAATAATTATTAAAAGCAGGCGATATTATTGCAACATTTTTCTCACTCTTTTGACCTTTGACCTTTGATATTATGGTTAAACTTAAATGTTTTGAAATTGTATGTGCATGCCAGCCATTTCCTAACATTTAAACATAAAAATGAACAGATATTATTGACTAATATCGACAAGGTATTATTAACAAAGATAAATGGTAAAGAGCTAATTTTTCATCCCTTTATTCAAAATGAACTTTGACCCTTAATATCATATCTCAGGGGCGTCGGAAGGTGTTTGATACTGGGGCCGCGAGGGGGGGGTGGGGGTAGGGACGGGAGGGGGCATCCCGCTCCCGCAAGGGGGGTAAGGGGGACCTCCCCCTGATTTTTTTTTAAAACAGGATCATAAATGGTGAGTTCTGGTGCATTTAAGGGTACTGAATCGCATCTCTAGTCTCCGGTATTTTCTTACTATTTACATCACTATAAGCAAAATAAAGTTTAATAAACTCTTTATCAGAATTAATAATGTATAACGCAATACAAAGAATGCATGTATGTTGTTTTTTTTTGTATTTAATGTATTGAACAATAATCATTCATGTTACATTCATTTCTTATTTTTGAAATATCATTTTTTGAGTAAAAACAATTTATGTAATTAATTCCTTACATCTTAGCGGTGTGATAAATCTTAACACTTTCCTCTTTCATTAAATAAAAGCATGATAATTATTTTTCTGAATTTTATAAGTTAATACCTTAGATCTTTGCGGCTGGGTATAGCTTAAACGTTCCATTGACTAAAGACTTGCCAATTAAAAACATGCTGATTTGTAATGAATGCGTAATTAAGTCCAATCACGGACACGTGTGTATGACTCCAATTAACACCCCCGATCGTGTCACCGTCACCATGGTAACACACTAATCTGGACAGCGTGTAATGTTTAACGCGAAGCAAAATTTAATATACTATACAAAATATTGGGTCCGCCGACATGCGACTCCAACTTATGAATTTACAAAAAATCGTTTTTGGGCAAATTATTGGGGCCGCGGTCGCGGCCCCTGCGGCCCCACTTCCGACGCCCCTGCATCTGAACTTGACCCATTTCAGACTATTTTATTACTGACATTGTGGGACATATATACATTAAACTAACTAACGAGTAATAACTAATAATCAGAAAGGTATCTGTTATTTTTCAAAAAGGAAGCTATTGTTGCATTCCCCACCACCACCCCCCAAATTTGACCTCTGACCTCTGATATCAGCTTTACCCTTTGCGGATTTTGGGTTATATTTTCACTGCTGACTTTGCCTGACATACAACCATTAAAAAATTTTAATGAATTAATTTCAACGACTAATAATGGGAAGACGTATTGCACAAATTAGAAGAAGTACAGGCAACAGTTTTCACATTTGTGCATGGAAATCAACTTTGACCTTAAATTATTAGGGCTGACCTTGACTTTTTGCAATAATATTTGTATTTCTGATTTTTGCTAATATATACACATTACATAGATAAAGATGAGTGTCTTAAGATAACAAACTATTTTCTGAGAATAAAAATAAATTTCAAATATGCCAAATTTTGTGATATTTACATTAATTTGACCATTGACCTTGAATATCAAGTTTGCCCTTCATTCCATTTTGATAAATTTCTTATTGCTGTCATTGTTTGACATACAGACATTTACTGACAATCCAATTGTTACGGTAATTAAACAGTGAAAAAACTGGCAGACGTAAACTTTACCCTTACCCCAAATATTTTACAAGTGAATTTTACCTCACCTATCACAAAAATAAGTGAACAAGATATAGATAGGCACGGCTTTGACACTTAAGAAATGGGTTTTCATGGAGGATATGAAATATTGTTTCAAAAAATGTATAAACTTTGGCCTCAATTGTTGCAGTAAAAGTCCGTGAGCTCTCGGACCAAGTGAACCGTATCACCCCTCTGATTATGAAGCGATGAAGTTTCAAATAAACGACAGTCTTTTCAAGGATTGAACACATTCACTCAACTTTATTTGGCCATCCAAACCATGTTTAGGAGTGACTTAAATGCTTATTCTGAATAAGCCAAAAAATACAAAAGTAAAACAATGACAGAAATACGACAGACTCGTAATAAGCACATAACGCCATTAATATGTGCCCGTTTGTCCCGAGAAAAACGTTTCCTATGCCAACCTTTGAAGATTTTCTTAAAACGAAAATACCCAAGATGCCCTAAAATTCAAATAATTTGTGATAATAGTTCAAACCCAAAATATATGTTGAAATGCTCCTCGGTGATGATCTTTTTCCAAAGGAATGGGCAATAAAAAGAATTAAGTGGGTGGTTGGAGTTGGCCAAATCTCATTTAATTTAGAGGTTTGTCTAAATCGTTTTAAACTTGATAGGTTGAGAGAGAAAGAGTTGTGGGCTTCTCCAAACCGTAATAAATGCCTAGCTCTAAGCTGAAGCTACTGGTACCTGACAAAGGATTGGATCTGTCTAATAAGAATGTGTAGTTTTTAGCCTCTTAACGTAATTAAGGATCCTCACAAGACACATATTGCGTTCTGACTTCGGCGACAATTTATTAAAAATGGCAAAAGTGATGCAACACATTGATGCTCCAAAAAGAAGAGCTTTGTCAATATAAATCTTTTCATGAAAGTTAAACATTAATAACTCAAAGTCGGGTGGGGAAGCTGGTATTAAACAAACAGCACTTTTGGAAAGAACTTGTATCACCATACGATCTCGGTTCCTTTTTTGAACTGACCAGATCCGCTTATGAGTTTCAGAGTTATGGCCCCTGAAAGGGCTAGAATTAGCTATTTTGACATTGTCTGCACAATAGCAGCTTCATTTATGATTTTATTTTAACCAAACTTGCACACAACTCGTATCACTATAAGATCTTGGTTCCTTTTTTGAACTAGCCAGATCCGCTTATGGGTTCTAGAGTGATGACCCCTGAAATAGCCAGAATTAGCTATTTTGACCTTGTCTGCACAATAGCAGCTTCATTTATAATTTGAATTTAATCAAACTTACACAAAACTTGTGTCACCATAAGAACTCGGTTCCTGTTTTGATCTGGCCAGATCCCTTATTGGGTTCTGGAGTTATGGCCCCTGAAAGGGCCAAAATTAGCTATTTTGACCTTGTCTGCACAATAGCAGCTTTTTTTTATTTGATTTTAACCAAACTTGCACACAACTTGTATCACCATAAGATCTTGGTTCCTTTCTTGAACTGGACAGATTCCATCAGGGGTTCCAGCGTTATGGTCCCTTAAAGATCCAAAATTTGCTATTTTGGGTTTGGCAGCCATATAGTTTGTTTGATTTGGGTTTAACGCCGTTTTTCAACAGTATTTCAGTCATATAACGGCGGACAGTTAACCTAACCAGTGTTCCTGGATTCTGTACCAGTACAAACCTGTTCTTCGCAAGTAACTGCCAACTTCCCCACATGAATCAGAGGTGGAGGACTAATGATTTTAGACACAATGTCGTTTATCAAATAGTCACGGAGAACATACGCCCCGCCCGAAGATCGAACTCGCGACCCCGCGATCCGTAAACCAACGCTCTACCTACTGAGCTATGCGGGCGGGTCCAGGCAGCCATAAGACTTCATTTATGGTTTGATTTGATACAAACTTCCAAGATATCTCCAACATCAATAAATCTTGGATTCCATGACAAATCTGTCAGATCCAATCATAGGTTCCAGAGTTATTTATATCTGATTACCTCCCCTGATTGTAATTAAAATGGATTTATATCAGTAAGTACTTATAGGACTTATTTGTAATTTCATTATTGACATTAGTTGAACTGAGACAATCAAGGTAGATAACTATGGACAGATTTATGTCAAATTACCTCCCTTTATTTCAAATTAAAATGGGTATATCTCCGTAACTAATGAAGATCCTAATCTGAAATTTCATTTATGTCAACAAATGGACTTGGACAATTAGTGAAGATACATATTGACTGAATTTATGACAAATTATCTCCCTTTATTTTTTTATCTAAATGAATACACCTTAGCAGCTTCTAATGAGATTGGTTTGAAACGACCATATCAAATTGAGCAATGGTACTCAGGTGAGCGATACAGGGCCATCATGGCCCTCTTGTTTGAACTTTACTCGCCTTAGCTCCCAGACTAATGTCTGAAAGGCTTTAATCTCGGTTCGAACCCATATGGCTATGATATACACATGTATCATATATGGTCGGGTAGGTCTGTAGGGTCGAATAAGGACACCGTTTTGTCTTCCTGCTTCGTATTTTGACCATGACTAAGAGAGTTTGACCTGATTCGAGCCTTTATGCCAACGAAATATACATATATCCTATATGGTTGTATAGATGTAATTCCTGCCTATCGATTGAAACCCTGTTTTAGTAGCTAGGATAGCCCTAGAGGTCAGAGCATGTCATATATGGCTACAAGATATGCCCCCAACATAGAAAATACGGCTTTTTACCATGTCTGGAAGGCTTTGGACCAAGTCGAATCCTCTATACCACACATGGATGTTGGTAGATATGTAAGCTTTATATTCAAACTACTTACATGTCCATTTGATGCCATCAGGGCTCAGAACAAGTCTCAGAATGTGACTAAACTTGTTTTATGCTATAGAATGTTGGCTAAGACTAAGGTGGCCCGAACAGGAGAGCCGTAAGAATTGCTCAAATGGTGTCACTGGACTGCCTTAACTGTTTTGAAAATTTCATATTTGGCCTGCATCCTGTACCTCCTGGCTTGCCCTTTGCAATAAAGTATCATTTATTAAAATCGGACATAAGATTTGACTCTTCGAAAAGGTTCATCCCTAAGTTTTTATTTGCAGTTATTAAGGCAAAATAAATAGATTATATAAACATGTTTTCCTTATTTTACGGCTAGCCAAAAATGCCAAAGTTCAGCCAATGTTCGGCGGGGGAAAATTATATTTCGTTTAAATGATAGTTCCAACTGTACTTGATATAAAGACATCGATATTTTGTTCCTAACGCTTTTTATAATAAAATGAAATTGATGAAATTTCGAAATAAATGCGACAAAAATTACCGTTATACGGTCCCTATATCAAGTCTACAGATCGGACAGACTGACAAAACTTACCTGAATCTGTTTATTTTCATTGAAATATTAGATATAAACCAAACCGTGTTACTTTAGTTGTTGAAAAATATTTTCTGAGATAAATAAGGTATATTAACCGGTTTCTTTTTACGTCTGGACCTGGCACCCATGTTTGAGCCCAGACGACCCTTAGGACCAGGTTTGCTATACATATATGAAATAGTAGTTGGATATTATTAGGCTACAAATACACGCAACTTTTATTATGATATCTTTAGTACTTTTGTCGTAATATTTGCTTGACAATGACAATTTCAAAAATATGATTCCAGGCCCGGGGTCCGAACCCCTCTAGAGACCGGTCTGACCCAACCAGCGGGTACTGAATACCTTTTGTTGTGTAGTATTTAATAATATCTATGCTATAAATGTCAAACCCTACGAGAAAAATTCGGGTTTTGACACTTTAATTTCGATTTCAAAAATTCCATATCAGAGACATATCAGACACACGAACCCTAGGGGTGAGAGGAAAAATGTTCGAATCTGACCGTAATCTTTTGCATATCGACTCTGTTACCCCTGCGAGATTTGCCTTGGTGTGTCTATCATTTAAAGCCCTTTAGAGAAATATATATATGATTTTATTTAGTAGTTTAAGAGCTGAAAAAAATGAGATGGTGAATAGTGAAAATCTAAAAAGAAGGTGCATTATTCTGGGAACTTGGAAATTCGACTTCCTCATATTTTGCAGCTGATTTTTTATGTCAGGGGTCGGGTCAACGCCACCCGTTTGGTAGATCTACTTGGGGACCAACCAAATTCCATCTAAGTATGTTCAAAATTACCTAAGCATTATCTTTGAATGGAACGGTTGCAAGTGGACTTGTTTTCTTAGTTTGAAATATTATTGACATCAGTCCGGGGAGCGTTTATTATATATTTTTACTGTTTTGCCAGTTATTCCCCTTTACTTAAAATGGTCCATTTTATCGCAAAGAAACGAATTTTGCTTGACAACATACAATTGAAATGACTTAAATGTCATTCATATGACCAAATCAAAATAAAATTGAAAATAGGAATAAGAAGTTTATCAATGCCATTTCAAGCATAGTTAAAATGTCAAAGGTGGCAAAATAATTTCTTAATAATAATATGAATAATTCCATATTAAGTACTTTAAATTGATTTTGACTCAACGGTTTTCATATTGATGGCACAGTCAGCAAATTGAATACTTAATTATTATTAAAATATTTGCATATGAATTCTTATAACTGAATTATAAGAATAATTTTAATTTTCATGGGTTTCAACATTAAAAGTAGTGTTATAATCGAAATATAACAATTTACATATAAATAGGGATAATGCACTTCTGAACAGAAACATGGGAAATGAACTGGCATATTGAAATATCAATAACTATAATGTGTGAAGTGGCGGATATCCCCTTTCATATATCTATATATGATAAATGAATTTTTTTTGTTGGAAAAGGCACTTTAGCGCCAGTATTGTATACACTATTTAACAAAATTTTTGATATTGGATATTTTCCTGGAAAATGATCAGAAGGATACATTGTTCCGTTACATAAAAAAGGAAGCTTAAATAATGTAGATAATTATCGAGGAATTACTCTGTTAAGTTGTACAGGTAAACTTTTCACACGTATATTGAATAACAGACTAAAAAGTAGGGCCGAGAATTACAATGTATATGTAGAAGCACAGACCGGTTTTAGGCCAAATATGAGCACAACAGATAATGTTTTTGTATTAGATGGACTTATTAGCAAAATGTTAAATCAAGGGAAGCAACTTTACACTTTATTTATTGATTTTACAAAAGCGTTTGATTATGCGGTTATGAAAAATTTGTGGCACAAGTTGATTAAGTTAGGCCTACGTGGAAAACCTTTAGATATTATACAATCTATGTATAAGTATGTTAAGTCCAGGTGAAAATACTTAAACAAACTAAGTGAGGAATTCTCTTGTATGTTCAGAGTCAGACAAGAGGAGTGCTTGTCTCCCTTTTTATTCTCAATGTGTATTATTGATCTTGAAGATGTTTTTATTCATAGTGGTACTCAAGGCATAGATGTTCATATGTTTAGGGTATTTTTATTAATATATGCTGACGATATAGTTGTTTTAGCTCAGCAGAAAAATTACAGCGTTGTATATATTTGGTAGCTGATTACTGTGAAACTTGGAAGATGAAATTGATACATCAAAAACTAAAGTAAAAATGATTTTCAAGAAGGACGCATTACCCAGAAATTTAGCTTTGTATTATGATGGAGAGTTATTGGATATTGTTAATAAGTTCACATACTTAGGCATCGTTTTACGTGCGGTGGTTCATTGAGCACTGCTCAAAGCACTTTGTCTGGGCAGGCTCAAAAGCAGTATTTAAGTTAAACAAATACCTTTATAAATTCACTTATATATCTCCAAAGAATAAGGTAGAGTTATCTGACAAACTTGTCGCGCCTATTTTGAAGTATTGCAGTGAAGTGTGTGGCTTTTCAAAAGATCTATCAATTGAAAGAGTGCATTTACAATTTTGTAAGAAATTACTAGTAGTCAAGAAAACCACACAGTATGATTTTATATATGGTGAACTGGGTATATTAAATTTTAAATGTATACATTTTATAACATTATTAAATATCGGACCAAAATTATGTGTACAAGTGAAAATAAATATGTTACTCTTGTTTACAAAATGTTAAAAGATGACTTAGAAAATGCTCCAAATAAGGTAAATTGGTGTTCTTTGCTTAAAAATCTGTTATGTTCTGTAGGTTTTTATGATGCCTGGTTACAAGTGTAGGTAATACTAATCTATTCTTAAGCATGGTTAAACAAAGAATAAATGATCAATTTATACAAAATTGGCACGATCGACTAGAAAAGTCTATACATGCACTCTTTTATCGAAACATAACCTTTTTAGATTTCAACCACACTTGGAATATCTTTCTGTTAATAAATTTTGTCAGTCACTTGTTCAGTTGAGGGTTTCTTCTCATAGGCTACAGATAGAGGCAGGTCGTTGGGCTAGACCATTAAGTATATCTGTAAATGAACGACGATGTCATATTTGCAATGTATTAGAAGATGAATTTCATTTTGTTTTTAATGTACATTGTATAATGATTTGAGGAAACAATATATCCTATTAAAATTTTGTACAAGACCAAACATGTATAAATTAATAGATTTGTTAAATAATGAAAATCAGTCAGTCGTGAAAAAATTAGGAGCATATGTATACCATGCTTTTACTTTAAGAAATGCAAATATGTATCAGTAACAATATTTTTCGTTTTCCCGTAAAAATATTCCAGCCAAAAAGAAATATCCTTGTAATTTAGATATGTTTGTTTCGCAGTAGTAACTTCTTGATACAGAATTACGATTAACTAGTCTGTTGTTCCTTTTGTTTCCTTTCGTTAAGGATCAACTCAAGACTGGATTATATCTTAATCTATAAGTCTTAGACTGGATTTTTTTTAGTTCTTTATTAGTAGATACTATGTATAAATATATTTATGTTAATCTATTATTAGTGTGTAACATTCTCCAAATGTATAGATGTAGACACATGTATACAAATGATTTATTTATACATGCTGATTTCACTGTTCGTCATATAAATGTGCATGTTTATGTCCTCATGGGCTTCTAGCCTATTGGAATTGAAATAAACTTTACCTATCTTAAGATATTGGTATCGGCAATTTTAACTTGTATAGATTCGGTCCTGTGATGTTAATGTTTGACAACTAAATAGCTAGGGATAAAACCTGCACCTATGATCTAATTTAGATAGGCCGAACAAATCACCTAACTTTTCACATTGGAACTACGTTGTAAAAGCGTTCCCTCTGTTACCATAAGGTATGTTAATGAACTATTTTAAATATGAAAGAGGCCCCATTTTTAAAAGAACAGGTTATATATCACAATTATTCTTATGCAAAGTTCACAGCAGTTCAGCGTCTGAAAACAGCAAAAAGCATTTCATGCAAAGTACACAGGCGAAAGAACAAAAAAAATAATTAGTAAAATTCATGTTTAGGGAAATGTAGGTGATTTCTCTTTGATGTATCCAATGTATAAAGTGTATATACCTGCATTACACAAAAGCTGAATTATACTTATTGGTGTATTTGACTTGTCTCCTATGTATATTGCATAGAATGCTTTCTGCAGTTACCATTGCATATAAGCATACATGTGGCATTGTTGCATTCCTTTATAACAACATGGCAATATTGACCTTTCCTGTGCATCGAAAATGTAATTCAGTTAAGCATTTATTGATAAAACGAAATACTTGTGTAAACTTCACTTTTTACAGCTTTTCAAGATGCCCACACACACTGAACTGTCGGTAAAGTAAAAATGACAATTAAAGCTAGTGCGTCAGATAATATAGTTTATGTAAAGAAAATTTATAGTACATATATTCACCGTCAAAATCCTCTGTATCAGATCTACGCTCATCACCATTGCCGTCCACGTCAACCTGTAAAAGAATAAAAAGAACACAATAAAATATTTTAGATGAATTTTGCTTATATTTTGTTCAAAGGTTCCACTTACTCTCCCTTTTAAGTGTGCCTTTTTTAAAAAATCGTAACAACTAATGGAAATTTGACAAAATATGGCGGCCAATAAGACGGTCATTTTCAAAATTTGGTTTTCCCGCTTTGGCAACTAAGAAATGTGTTTTTGAAACTTCATATAACTGGCGGTGAAATAAAATGAAACGTTTGATTTGGCAAAAAAGTAAAAAGAAGAGACAGCCCTATCTCCTTGGCTATAGCATTATGACCCTTGATTTAGTGAGAAGAGTGCATTAACAGCGTAAATTTTGGTGTATCATATATCTTAAATTTTACTTGACCTAGAAACATATAACATTAAGAATTGTTACATAGCATGTGAAATTGGGCACCTAATGTTCTCTTTGGGATTTTGTTCAGTCTGACAAGAGCTACGAAACATGACTTTGTGAAAAAACAATAAGTGCTAAGAACGTTGAGTTCCATATGTCTTTAAAACATTTCACAAAGAGTCATGAAACAATATAAAGTTACAGGAATTTCAAGAACCAGTAACGTATGGACACACATCTAGTTCTTATAATTTTCTCTCTTTATTTTCAATATAACAGTCAGCAAATATAGAAAGGAAATATGTTTGAAGTAACTTTAAAGATAACTGAATGTAACGATCTAGTTCAAGTAGCTATTTAGGATGACCTGTAATCATGTACATGTATAGGCATGTTGTAAACAATATAAACGCTAAACGGTGCCGTTTTCGGTAGACTGGTTTGACTTACCTTAGAGTAAAAACCTTTCAAGTCATTTGTTACTATGTTCTGTATGCCTTCAAATAGAAATAAATTCTGGGAATAAAAACTTGAAATGTGATTATTAATTATAAAATTTCAAAATGTTTTTACTTAATATGTTGATACGAGTAGTAATAACTTTGTTCAGATTCTTCTCTATCGACTTATACCTATTCAAACGGTGTCCCTGTCAAGGTAACTAGGGATGAATCGTGTACTTTTGACCCTGGCTTTTAAAGCGCCAAAGCGTTTTACCTTTCGAGCTTAATTTAAAACTCCTTCCAAATGTAACCATAATATCTGTTAACAACAATTTAAAAATGACCGCTATAACATATCGTACAATATGTGGGAGCCATTTCTTTAAAAGGACAGTTAGTTTCAACGTCACAAGTATTGTTTCAATACAACATTGCACAGCAAGTTTAGTACAGCATCTTGTTATGGAATAAAATAGTATTGTAAAACCTACTATTTGAAGCTCTGCAAGATGGACACCGACACTATAATTATCTGAAAAAGGAAAGTTAAAACAGCTGCGTCAGATAATATAGTTTATGTAAAGAAAATTTATAGTATTCACCGTCAATAGCCTCTGCACCAGATTTACGCTTATCACTATTGCCGTCTGCGTCACCCTGTAAAGTAATAAAAGAACACAATAAAATATTTCTTATGAGGTTTGGTAATATTTTGTTAAAAGCTTTATGTTACATTCCCACGTCTCTTTTTCTACGAAAAATAACAACAAATATGTTTGAAATTGGAATCCAAAACAATGTTTTATTTTTCAATTCTAGGTCTAAATAAATTTCTTTAAGAAAAATTGAATGCTTGTGACGATCTAATTCAGTAAGCTATTTCGGATGACCTGTATGCGCATACATATACATGTATAGGATTGTTAAAACAACATATAGGTTAAACGGTGCCATTTTGTGTATACTGGCCATATTGATTTAAATCGACTTACTTTAGAGCGAAAATCTTCTAAGCCCTTGGTTACAATATTCTGGGTGCCTTCAAATAGAAATAAATTCTACGAATGCAAACTTAAAACTTGTTTATTAATTGTAAATTTTCATATATTTTTTTTACTTAAGATATTGAGTAGTAATAACTTACTTTTGATTTTTCATTCTCAACCTAAACTTATTCAAATGGTGGTCCCGTTAAGATAACTTGGAATGAATCCTATACTTTTGACCATGGTAAACAAACCAAGCCTATTTCCCTTTGAACTTAACTTAAACCTTCGTCCCTATGGGACCACAATGTTTGTTAATAGCAGTTTAGAAAATGACCGCTATGAACGATCTTTAAAATTTTGAGTGCCATTACTTTAAAAGTACAGGTGTGCTTCAATATGACATAAAACAGCACTTTCGGTTCATTTCAAAACAAATAGTTTTGTGGACGCTGCTATGTAAAGGTCTTTAAGGTGCCAAATGACACTAGAGTTATCTGAACAAAAACGAAAATTAAATCAAATGATACGGATAATATACTTGATGTCAAGAAACATAATTATTAACTTTCATAATGCTTTACATAAGCTCTTGATGATTAGTTATAACTTAGTTAAGGTTCTTCACTATCAACATATACCAGTTAAATGGTATTCCTGTAAGATAACAACGGATGAATCCTGTATTTACAACCCTGGTAAAAACACCAAAACTTATCTTTTAAATTTATTTTTAGACTCCTTCCCGATGTGAAAATGAAGTCTGTTGATAGTAATTTAACAATAACTGCTGTGTACTGTCTTTTGAAACTTGGGTGTTGTTTCTTTAAAAGGACTGATAAAGTGTTTTTGTCAATACGATGTCGCGTTGCACGTTTAGTTAAGCATCTGGTTTTTATTAAATAAAACATATTGTGAAAACTACTATTTAAAGCTTTTTATGATGCCTAAAGGCACTTTAATTATCTGAAAGAAAATTTAAAACATTTGCGTCAGATAATATAGTTTATGTAAGGAAACCATATAGTATTCACCGTCAGTATCCTCTGTATCAGATTTATGTTCATTAATATTGTCGTCCGCAACACCCTGTAAGTAAATTAAAAGCTTTATGTTTCATTCTCACTTACTACCCCTTTAGAGAGCGTCTTCTTTCTAAAAATCGCAACAAAAAATAAAATTTTAAAAATTATGGCGGTAACAGAAGCGGCCATGTTGAAAATAATAACTAGATAGAAATGGATTTCCTTAAACTGTCAACTATAGGATTATGGCCCTTGACTTAGTCAAAATGTTACATAAAGGACATAAATATTGGTGGCTAATGAATTTCAAAATGTATATGATCTAGACTCATAAAACATTAGAGGATTATTACACAATATTTGAAGTTGGGCACTTGACGTTCTCTTTCTGATTTTACTCAGCCAGACAGGAACTACGGAACTTGACTTGATGAAAAATACACAACGCGCTAAGAGGTTTATGTTCCACAGGTCTTAAAAATATACTTCACCTAGAGTATCAATACCATGTACAGGCCTAGGCCTTTTGTTCTGCCGTTATTTTCTTTTAATACAAAAAGGACATAAGTTTGAACTATCTCTAAGAAAAATAAAATTAAATGAATCTTTCACGATATGATTCAATATACTATCTTGAATGACCTGTAATCATTTACATGTACAGGTATTTTAAACAGTATATATGTTAAACGGTGCCGTTCTTTGTAGACTTGTTTGACTGTCAATAACCTTTATCAAATAAATTCAACTTACCTTAGAGTCAAATTCTTTCAAGCCCTTGGTTACAATGTCCTGGATGCCTTCAAATAGAAATAAATTCTATGAATGCAAACTTAAAATGTGTTTATTAATGATAAACTTTCAAAATGTTTTTACTTAAGATGTTGATATAAGTAGTAGTAACTTTGTTTAGATTCTTTTCACTCAACGTATACCTATTCAAATGGTGTTCCTGCCAAGATAACTGGGGATATATTCTATACTTTTGTGCCTGACTAAAGCACCAAAGCATTTTATCTTTTGAACTTAATATAAAACTCCCTCCAAATGTGACCATTATGTCTGTTTGTAGCAATTTAAAAAGGACCACTTTGAAATATCTTTACAAAAATTGAGAGCCATTTCTTTAAATGTACAGTTTAAATGTCACACGTTTTGTTTCAATAGTTTTAGAAAACTACTGTTTAAAGATCGTTAAGATACCGACACTATAAATATCTGAAAAAAAGAAATTTTAAACAACTGCATCAGATAGTATAGTTTATGTAAAGAAACAATATATTAACCATCAATATCCTCTGTATCAGATTTACGCACATTAGCATTGCCGTTCGCGCCACCCTGTAATGTAATAAAATAACACAATAAAATATTTCACACGAGGTTTGTTAATATTTTGTTAAAAGCATATGCTCCATTTCCACAAACTCTATCTTTAAAATATGTGTCTTTTCTAAATTATGGCGTCAACATAGCGGTCAAGAGGAAATGCGGTGAATTTGCAACTAAAAATGGAATTGCTGAAACTTCATTTTATTGACTGTTAAATGAAATGAAAAGTTTGCTTAGGTTAAAACTGTAATTAAATGTTTTCTTCCTCTTGAATTATAGGATTATTGCCATTTACTTAGTCAAATATATATACATTGGGCTCCTGATGTTCTCTTTAGGATTTATTTAGAGGCAAGAGCTATGGAACCTGACTAAGTGATAAATACTGATAAAATGCTGAAAAGTTTGTGTGCCATATGTCTTAGAAATATTTCATCTTTACAGTGATAGGAAGTTATTTTTATTTTAACAGTCAACAAATATGAAAAAAAATATGCTTGAAAAATATTTCTCTAAGAAAAATGAAATTAATATAACGATATGATTTAAAAAAGCTATTTCTGATCACCTGTGCGTACAAGGTAAAACAATATATAGGTTTGATTAACGGATGCCGTTTTGTGCAGACTGGTTGGATTTTCAATTAGCCATACTTATTCAAATCGACATACCTTAGAGGGAAAATCTTCCAAGCCCTTGGTTACAATGTCCTGGATACCTTCAAATGGAAATAATTTCTATGAATGCAAACTAAAAATGTGTTCATTTAGTTATAAACTTTCAAGATTATTTTACTTCAGATATGAGTAGTAGTAACTTAGTTTACATTCTTCACTATCAACGTATACCTATTAAAATGTTATTCCTACAATTTGAAGTTCTTTAAGAGACCTACCGAAACTTAAACTGTCTGAAAAATGAAAATTAAAACAACTGCATCAGATAGTATAGTTAATGTAAAGACACCATATAGTATTCACCGTCAATATCCTTTTTATCGGTTTGACGCTCATTTATATTGCCGTCCGCGTCACTCTGTAAAGGAATAAGATAACATAATAAAACATTTCATACAAGGTTTGTATATATTTCGTTAAAAGCTTTATGTTCAATTTCCACTTACTTCCCCTTTAAATTGTGTCTCTTGTCTAAGAGTAGTGCCACCAAAATTGGAAACTTTTGTGTGTGCGTGAGATCTGTATGCATGCGTGCATGCATTCTCACAACCAGTTGTTTTGTAACTCTTGATTTTATGTAATTTTTCTCGTGCAA
Organism: Mercenaria mercenaria; assembly: GCF_021730395.1. Taxonomy (NCBI): domain Eukaryota; kingdom Metazoa; phylum Mollusca; class Bivalvia; order Venerida; family Veneridae; genus Mercenaria; species Mercenaria mercenaria. Next base: position 57,149 of record NW_026461162.1, on the reverse strand, counting down.
TAACTACTATACACCTGTTATCAACTTGTAGATGCGTTTAAAAAATGGTATAAATTTCATAATTAGCTTTAGATGAACTATGAACAATTTAAACAGAGGGTTTCTCACACAATTCTGTCAATACACCATCCCGTGCAAAGTGTAAACGTAATACTGTTCTATAACAGATAAATCAAAAGGACAATGATGTCAACGCGATGTTTTACATATCCAAGTAGTTATGAACCGGGCATCATGTGTCATATATGACATCATAACGTCTTCTTATTGAAAGTATGGAGCCGTTGTTTATTGCAGGATAAAAATAAGCTTGAAGTCCCTTTTTGTTTAACTGGCAATGAAATCAAGCCATGTTAGAATTATCGATAATATTATTAATGTGCAATTTCTACATCGCGATATCTGTTAGTTTGTCACAAATAGTTTTAATGATGTTGTCTTAGCTTTCCAGTGGCTGTTCTGTAAACTCTCACCTTGTAAATAATATTTCATCTGGATATTGCATAGATCTTATCGTTTGCATATTAAAGTATATTAAAGGAGGTATATCATTTATACTTACATATGGTCGGATATAGTTTTCTGAACCATACATTTTTAAGCCGTGAATCAGATGCTTAATTCGTTTTAAAAAATCACAGATTTCTTTGCGAGACAAATTTAATTCATTTCTATACGTGCAGTATGCGGATCCGTAGCAACAATATTTTTCCACTTCTCGGTCCCCCAAATTCCTTACACTGTTTTCAAGCTTTTTACAGCGTATTCAATAGAATAAGACATGACCATTCATAAATCAAGTTGTTTTCACGTTGTCATTAACATTGAAAAAAAAAGAAAATCAAACACCCTTGATTATAGAAAATGCCCTCTAAAAATCGTTTTGAACAATAAAAAACGTTTATGTAACAACCATCGGAGATCTTTGAAATAAACAAGAGAGCCATAGTGACCCTAGATCGCTCACCTTAAACTGACTATTCGGTCTGTAATGAATGTATATATATGACACATAGAATCATGGTTGTAACATTTCTGTTTAGAATGTAACGTTCAAGTTTTAGATGCGGTAGCCCCTTGAATTATTCAAGCGAAACTATGTAAAATAAATTCCCCTCCCCCCACACCTAAGAAAAGTAAAACAATCGAAATCCGTAGGTGACTTTAGTGTGCCCAACAATACAATTTTAAGTACAACCATTGACATGGTCAGTGAATCGAGCGATTTTCACCATGTTTTTACCATACCGAAAAGTTACGTTGGTTGGCCAAGCTGATATCTTAGGTGCAAATTCTGCATTTATTCTGTCTCAGACTTTTAATCAGTGCAGTTAAATATATTTGCAAGACTAGGAAGTCTAAATTATCTATAAACTTTATCTGAATCTCACAGAATATCGTCCACTGTGTACCTATTTTCTCTTACAGTGTGTACATGCCACGTGGTTTGTGACGTCATTTTCGGGTATTACGGCAAGAAAATTAATAAACAAATCTGTCGATTAAGAATAAAAAACAACGGAAGTATTTCATTTTTTCACCGATTTGAATAATACTCTACGTGGTTCAAGCCAAGATAGTGGGCTATAAATACAAGGCAAAGTCTTTCTGAAATTCTATGCAGGTTTTGCAAAGGTCCGTTCCAACCCTGAAATTCGGCGAATTCTTGGAGGGTAATACGGCAAGAAAAACCCGTGTTTTACAAAGTAATGCAGGATTGCTTTCCTTTACATTTTCTGTGTCTTTCAGCGCTGTTTATTTCGGTTCCAAGAAGGCCAGCGAATCACTTTACAGGAAATAAAATGATAGGTTTCTCTGTGAAAATATATGTCTTCGGAAAATGCTAATACGCCCAGAATGATATGACGGCGAGTAAATTCATGAATACATATTTTGTCCATCACAGAACTTGAGACTTGATTCTTTAAAACTACTTACTTCTGTCAGCGATAAGTAAACAAGGCTTACCTACTTAGTGCATGGAATGCTAAACTAGACGGAACCATTTATAAATACTAAAGCCCTGTTTCATTTTTGAAGTGATGACAAAACATTTTTCCGTATGCCTAAAATTCATTAGAAAGAATAATTCAGTGGTCTGTTTTCAATATTATTTTTACCTTGTCATGCACTTTCAGTCCATGGGAAGGATGGGGGCTTTGCTGTACAAGCAGTTGTAGTATGTGAGCGATAAAGGACTGTCATAGCCGTCTCTGCCTGTTTAACGCAACATGAAAATACTTTTTACGAATAATGTTGGCAAGTAAAGTGATTGTATAGGCATAGTCTATTTTACGACCATGATTATGAAACGATATTTTGAACGATTGTAATATTGTTCATAAAAGATATTTATCGTTTGTCAAAAATAATTTGATACTACGACAACATACGTATAGGGGTCTGAAAAATGTATGTAATACTGTACAATTTTGATATTAGATTAATATGCAAAATCTTAAGAAAATTCAAAGTTATATTATTACGTTTATCGGACAGGATAAACCTTCTTTTCTTTTCATACTTTCATCTTTATGCCCCCTTTTTAGGACATAAAGTTTTAGCACTTTCTGGTTTCATCATTATATGATTGGATATACGATTTTTAAGTTTGATGATAAACCCAAGTTATCTTCAGTAATGATTCTGCGATCCTTACAATAACTAGGGTCATAATGTAGTAGTAGATAGAGCAACAGTTTCATTACATGACCTGTATTTGGAAGATGTTACACCGACCCTTGATTCCGTCTTTGATAACTATGTTTTATTTACCAACAGATAGGTATACCTTAGGAGCAGATCAATATCGCACTAGTGTGCTCTTTGGCTAATCACTAACGCTTTATTCAAAGGTCATGCAATAATTCTTTCAAGTTCTGTGTGATCTTTACGAGATACAAAGAAGTTTTTCTCAGACTCGAATATATAATATTCTTCTAGTCGTTGGTTTACGCGTTGAATGTGTCCAGATATTTGAGAAAGAATTTTAACACATTACGTTTCGTATATTGTTTCTTAGTTTTTAAAGGTGAATCTGCGTTTTAAATTCTAGTATGACATACAAGAAATACTGCATTCACAGTATATTTTTGTTATTTATATGTGGTTTACACTGTGATTAATGGACGATACGACAAACGCAAAGTCGAGATGGAAATGCTTTGCTCTTACAATAACTTTATATCATATGCATATGCTAGTTTGCCCAAAGTCAGTAAAAATTTTGTTTGAGTAAAAGATCATTTTGAAATACAAATTTATCACAAATGATGCTGCACAGTCTTCACACATGAACGTTGATTACTAAGTTTTAATGTTCATAATATGTCGTTGCGTGTATGTAAACTACAAAGCTAGCTTGGTGACCTTTTGTTGACTTTGCATTTGTTGTATTGCCATTGCTTTGTGGGTCTGATAAAATGAATATTTCCCATTTTACTCATATTTCACTGTTATGTTTTACATTTTTAAACGTTTAATAAATTTCTAAAATTTGTTACTATCTGCATATACATGTGCTATAATTTAATGTGTTAATTTTATGTTAATAAGTAACTTTATTGAAAATTTTATCTTCTCTACGTATCCACGATGTAACAAACTTTACATTTGAACTCGCTTGTTGGTTTTTGTGTCTAAACACTGACGTCTTAGATCGTTTCCAAAGTTGAAGTTTAGTCTTTGTTCTCGTCATTACTTTGAAAAAGTTAAAATACGTCATCTGAGTATTTGTCTTTGCTAACATCAGGGTTTTTTTTATAAAAGTTTAGTAGATCTACCACCATAATCAGGGGGCCTCCGTGGCCGAGTGGTTAAGGTCGCTGACTTCAAATCACTTGCCCCTCATCGATGTGGGTTCGAGCCTCACTCGGGGCGTTGAATTCTTCATGTGAGGAAGCCATCGAGCTGGCTTACGGAAGGGCGGTGGTTATACCCAGGTGCCCGCTCCTGAAAGTCGACATATGACCTATCATGTGTCGGTGCGACGTTAAATCCAACAACAAAAAAACACCATAATCAAGAAATTCCAAAGACTTAATCCTATATAAAGTGTCGATACATTATCAATTACTATTGTTGATAGACATTGTCCAGAGGCCCAACTTTCACTAATGCTCGATAAGTATACACATAATGTGAATATGTAGGATGTATTTTCAATTTTAAACACCTTTTGTAGACATTTTGGCAGTTTGAATCTTTTAAGATGGTTTTTAGCATTCGCGGATGCAGCGGTATAGATACATAGGGACTCATTTTTATGATACGTCTTGAGAGTATAAATAAAGTAGAAATTAGGAAACTTCTCTTAAAAGCTCGAAATTATTAGATAACAAGTAATGAAACAGAAAAAAAAATAAATCTACTAAACGATCTTTAAGAAGCATTGAAAAAAAAACCATTCTTTCATATCACATCATACCGAAATTAATCTTAAAAGCTAAAACAATCTGCAAATATGGAGTATAAGAGACGTTGGCCCTATAATAGGTAAACAAAGAAGAGTTTTATGTTTCAGCAGGAAAAGCTTACATATGTTAAAAATAATATTACATTACATGACTTCCCACACTGAATTTATAAAACTCGTTGAAAAAAACTGATAGAATGCACGACAGAGCCTCGCATTTATCATTTTATCCAACTCGTTTAATAAATTTGATATGAAAAGACAATCATACAAGTCTCCGCGCACACAAAGAAATAAAAAAGCAAAAAAGAAAGCAACCTGTGTCGGACAACACGTGGAAAATTTCTTTTGGTTTCAGTTTGATGAATGCGCCAGGCAGAAGGTTACCTTTTTCGTGAGTAATAATTATTCTTTTTTTATTTTAGCTATTGATTTATTATATTGTAGGCTTTGTTACTTGTCACATATATTGCATATGATAGGGATATAGGCCTTTTATCCAACCGAAATTTCGGATACGGCTTTGTAAAATTAATTTATGCTAATTTTTGAACCGACTGTATTGTGTTACTTTTACGGGTATGTATATAAGGAAGTTTTATACAACTATTTCTGTTTAAGTATTTAAGGATTGTTGTGCATTTGTTAAAAGCTGATGTATGCTATGTATCGTGTTGTTACTATGTCGTTGGCACTATCATCTTGATATAGGCATGCCCATTCTTCAACACCAAACTTAATACAACCAAACATATTACACAGTGCGTATATATATTTAGTCTTTAATAGTATTATTGTCTCATCTGTGTACATAAAATACAGCTATATGAAATAATTAGCATATTTGATAAAAAGCATCACTACACAGTCATTCCATACATTAGAATTATAAGAGACTTATGTATACTAGTCTAATGTTTGATATGCATAATTATAGTCAAACTTTTTACAAATAGCACCTAACAATAAGGTAAAAACTGGCCTTTGAACCAAGTTGACTTGTATTTCAAAGAATCCTTGCTCTGTTATCTTATTGTAGGTTTCTTACAGGCTGAGCTTTAGCAATATCAAAACAATGGTCTATGAGGGGTGGTTGATTGCACAACATTGACTGTTTGTCCTTCCAAAAAACCTATTGATCAGTATATGACTGTGTATAGTGGTAATGGTGTTTATAGAAATGATCTGTTTAGTCAACATTTATTGCGTATTTAGAAACTGTTCTCCTAATAAGGAGGTAAAGAAAACAACAACAATAACAACGACAATACCGTCTAAGTAAATACACCAACGTACCGCCAACACATAACAATTGGATTATAAATTTCTTGTTCCTTTGAAACTGTGAGTTTCACGCCCTTAGGTGGGGTAAAATGATGTTTGTTGTGTTACATCTTAGTTTTTCCACATTGTTTAACTTGAAAGTATCACACAGAACACACATTCCTAATTAGACATGTATCAAAATAATGGCCTTGATAACATATGACCTAAATTTGAAAGTCAGTTACTTCGGATAAATAACGACAGTCTGAATTTAAGCACAATTTTGTGCATGCATACACCGAAACTTAGAGGTAAATTTCGCATACGGATCATCATCAGCGAATAATTAGGTCACAAAATACAGCAGTAAAAATCCTGCTCACACTACAAAGAAAATGTTTTGTTTCCAACATTCACGAAACCCCATCAGACTGTCTGTTTGACTAGCGTGTGTTAAATTTTCTTCTGTTCTATCAGTACTACATACACTACTTTGTTTCCTTTGCTGCATCTTGCAGCAACTTTCGTATTTGTATCCTCCATGTAATGTGGCTAGGTGTAGAAACAGATTTTAACCATATCATTTCAATGTGAGATTAATTTAATGGCCATAGGCTAAAATTGAGTTGTATATCTGTGTCAATTATTTTGATCGTTTTGTAAGCTTTTGCTTATCAAAATGAAGTGCAAAACAAATTTTTCATTCTTTCCCATGTTGAATTGTGAGATCAAAGGTGACGTAGAGAGAGTTTCATGTCTTCGTCTTCTATATATATTTTCCATTACTGCTCATGAACAGACTCAATCAAACCGATTCTGCAATTTTCACTGTTTGCCTTCTTTTCGGTGCTTCCGAGGGATCTACTTTCCAGATTTTATTTTCTACTAGTTTTTTAACAGACCCCTATCAACGTCATGGTCGTACGTTTAGAAAATAGATTTTCCAGTCGCTTTATATTGAACGAATAGCACATGTTTTTTCCGTGTATTAAGGAGAATTCCTATAGTTTTTTTTCCTTTCATAGATTTTATTTCAAATTCACATATATGATAGGAAAATTTGTGCTGAAAGCAATGAACAAATAAAAACAAGGGGTCACCAGGCTTGTTTATGTGAAAAATTATTTTAAACACACCCACTGTTGCTGAAACTGATAGCGATTTTAAACATTTTAATAATTTTCTGTTGTTTTTTTTTTCATAAATACCAACCAATGTACGTGTATTCATACTGGAAGCACAGTCAGGTTTATTCTTGTTACAGATTTTATTACATGTATATACTTATTTCATATCACAGTCATGTTTGTAATACAATATCATTACAATGATGCGTACAAATGGGAAAACTATCTGGTTTCGTATTCATTATTTTTCCATTCCATTTACTCGCAGTAAAGAATATTTTTGTAAATTTTGAAAAAAAAAAACTGTTTCATAGAATCTTTTCCTATTTTCATTGTGTATAAACAAATGTATTGTGAAAATAAAAATGGCTAAAAAAGTATGGGTCACCAGGCTAAATTTTATGTTATGACCGCTTGAATACAACACCCATTTAGACGAAAAAGTGGCCTGAACTTGACCAAATTGATTACATGTATATCTGCTAGAAGTTAAAAAATGTTTGAAAAATTCTTAATTCTTTTTATAACTGAATACTAAATAATCTGAAAGGTGATATTGTCTTATCAGTACTAAGTCAATTGTCTTACATTATATGAACAACACTGTTTTTGTACTAAACTGCGATGTGAAAACACAACCAGAAAAATGGCAAGTTACCTGTCAGGCTTGATACTTCTCAATACAGCATAAACCAGTATCAACATTTGATTACTGATAAAGTGTCGGCTGCGCAGAAAGATGCGCATAAAAACTATAGGAATTCCCTTTAACATATGTAGAATTTTAAGAGATTTTTAAGGTATTATACCCCTAATAGTAATATTTACATAATCGCATTTGCTATGTATATTCTTAAAGGTGACCGTGTTTTGAACTGTTTTGCATTTTTTAACAACTTTTACCGTACCGTTTTTAATAAATTTTGTATAACTTTTGGTATCTCCTCAAGCTCAAGTAGAGACAAATTTCAGAGTGATGACCACTATCCAAAACGTTTGCAGAGAATGTATTATACCATTAAATTTGATAAAAGAAACATCAAACTATTGGTAAACAATTATAAAACACAAAATAAAAATGCCTATATCATTTTTTCTCGGGTGCCTCAAGTAAACGGATTTAATGAGACAGAATTCTAACATTGAAAAATTAAGGTCGAATCCTGTGGTTCTGTTTTGAATTTTGCTTACTTCATTCAAAAATAACCTTGTGGAAGACGTAAAACCTACTTAAATTTCTTCCACCATATGTATTCTAAAAACTGAAGGCAGAATAGAGAACTTTAACCGCATGTAACTAAATATTTTCAAAGATGTCTAACTCTACCCCTTCTGTTGCAGAGGTAAATTCACGTTGAAAAGCAAGAAGTCGCTTATCAAATTAATTTTTCCTACTTTTGTACAATAAATCAGTTATAAGTCTTGAAAGAAGTAAAAAATTACTAGAAAAAAAAGGAAAATAAGGTAAAACAAATTTGGTCCCAGTAGGGCTTGAACCCTCCCCGCCTCCCTCTTAAAATTGCAGTAAAAGTAGGTTTATGGTAGAAATTGAATACTCTTCAAGAAGGAGGTACTCTGTTACGCTTCTAATACCTTAAAACATAGTATACGTAACAAAATTGATGACAGGTGAATAAAGATATCTTTGGATTATGGAAGGCTGTTGCGTCATGCTTTTTGACAAATGTCAGATACAAAATGTTTAATGCTAAATGCAAAATTATGTAATGATTAAATGCCTATATACTATGGCTTAAATTTCATTTAGTTTATGCTAAATGCTTCACACTAGATGCTTTATACCATTTACTCAATGCGAAATGCCAAATGCTAAATTTCAAACAATTAATTAAATGCTTATCACTAAATAATAAACGCTAATCGCCAATTATACTATTCTTCCAGTCTGACTTAAAACAATAACATCGTCTATAAGAACCATTAGAACATTGAATCGAAACTGTTTAGTCTTAAAATATCTAGAAAAGACGTTTTACATCGAGAGAAAAGAAAGTTATGTAACAGAAGCCAATGTCTATTTAAAGGATGAATTCATACATTAATATATTCAGCTCTTTTTAAAGGAAGCACTTAGCAATTAGCATTTGGCATTTATCATTTCGCATTTATCAACAATTAGCATTCGTATATCGTCTGACAATTACCGTTTGACTGTCATTATTTTATATTCAATATTTGGCAAATAAATTTTCATTTACTATTTAGTTATCAGCTTGGCGAACCGGCCCTCCATAGACATCAAATTATTATCATTTTCATTGTTTGTTTTGGATCTAAATACATGTAACTTTGTTTGAACAGTCGCATGTTATCAACACAGTTTGAACATTGAACGTTTATATACGTAGTAATTATAACACTTGTTATGGTATCTTTCAAAACTTAAATTGAGTAACCTTTTCTTTAAATAATAAAAGCATCAAATATTGTATAACTGTAAGGTGATTTATTGATGGTATCTATCTTATTACAACATTTTTTGACAATAGGCACGGCCAGCAACGAAACAGTACATAGATAATTACAGCACAGACACAAGAATGGTGGGTCATCTATGGCCGAGTGGTTATTGTCGCTGATTTTTAGAATCATTTGCCCCTCATCATGGGTTTGAGTTGCTTTGGGACGTTGAATTCTTCATATTAGAAAATCATCAAGCAGGCTTAGGGAATACCCAGGTGCCCGTTCATGATGAAAGTGCTCTTCCTCCATCAAAAACTTGGAAGTCACTTTATAACCTATAGTTGTGTCGATATGACGTGAAACCCAACAAAAAGACACAAAAATGACCGCCTTTTCAAACTGAGTTCACAAATACAAAACTTACCATAATTTTGACGTGAAAAAGTTCCCGATGTGATGTATTTATAGCAAAACCTCGCAATCATCTTCCATTTTGAATTTAACATTTTGAATCGAAAGACGTTTTCATCATTAATCGTCTTGTACTCCAACAGGTTAGTGTAAATCTATAAGCATCGTTTTATTAATATTATTTTATAAAATACTGTATATTCACTCTAACAATTCACACAGTAATTTCTTTAAATCAAATCCTCTATCTATTTTACTACCTATGGTATTCTGTTTTTATCTAGTGTGTATCAAGGTACAAGTTTAATTTTGAATTAGGCTGAGATATATATTTGATGAATTAAACCGGTATAAATTGATATTGACACAGAAGCCTACTGAAATTATTATAACCTAGAATTTATTTACAAAAAAATAGAATTTGGATCTAAGATCTTGGATCTTAGAACTTGGATCTTAGATACAAGAAAGGATAGGAAAGAGCGTGCGAGTGGACAATGTGGCCGCTGGACGCTCATCCTTGACACAAATGATAAATAGTTAACGTTTGTTTAGGCAAAACTTAGTGTAAACTACTCCATTACGGTTCCATAGCTAGCTAGGTACCTTTAGTCGTCTTTCACATCCCTCTATAGTTTGTTTGCTTAAACGTACATAGCCTAATCATTATTCGTTGCTCTATAGGTTGTCAGGATTGAACATATCAGGACTTGTTGCTATTAAGGCTGCATTAAGATACACGTTTGGCGTGTAATTATTTTATTTCATTTCTCAAACAGGATGTAAAATGTTGCTTTTTGGGTGGGATCACGCATATGTACCATAGTCAAACGATACACTTTCCAAAAGGATGCACTGGTGACCATGGATTCACCTCCGCCTTTCGCTGTCTAAATTTTCTTCGTACATTCCATATTCTATATGCACTCCCAAGTTCTACTATTTAGTAAACAGACACAAGGTGAGTTGTTCGAAAACTCTATATTGTGGCATATGCCGTCAAGGTTGGTAAAAATAGAACGATATGACTATTATTACGCGTCTCATAGTTTTACAAGTTTGTTCGCTTGGCATCTTCGCGATCCATCCAATTTGAAATGCGACTGCTGAAAATAGCTCATTGTAATCTAACTGAAACTATAAAATTGTTATTAATATATTCAAAAATTATTCAACATTCATGATATGGAAATTTACTTTTCCTCCTTCTTTAACTTGGTCCATTTTTGAATTATATGACAAAATGACATCGTTTCCTGAGTAAATGTAAGCGACGTAAACTTCAAGAGTCAGCAAGAAAATGTTTCAAAACCGCGTTAAAACAAAAATAAAAGGAAGCACATTTTACAGCATTGTATATGTGTAGGGGTAATCCTATCTACTCCAAAGGTTTTGTTATGATTAGAGTTTCTATGGATATTTTTACTGCAAATGTGTGTCTACAAAACTAACATTAATATGAACGAACTAACTGAATTTTCTAGTTTAGGTGTATTTTTGAACTCAAGTGACATTTATTAAAATACAGTGCACTTAACATTTAAGTAATGCATTCCTAGTCAGGAGCTACTAATACTGAAATAGTTCTGCTTCTTGAAACAATGTTTTGACTGATAGAAAATAATAAAATGCTGACCATAAAAAGAAGTTTCTATCTGTAATTTTGATTAATGTATTTTGTTATAAAATGATTCTATTATATTTTTGCATTAGAACCAAGCCTGAAAATTCAAAACTTTTTAATCCCAGTTTCTAACTGTTAGATCGATCGTCACAAACTGGTGTATTGTGTTGTCTTTGCTTCACGCCTACCGCATGACATATAGAATATGGAATGTACGAAGAAAATTTAGACAGTGCTTGAAGACAGGTTTGTGCCGAGTGGTGTAAGGATGTCTTTATAAGCAATGATATGAACAGAGTAAAATGGGTCACTATATAAAAATAATAATTATTACAGATTTATGAAATAAAAGTTGCATTTCTCAATCTAATAGGGCTATGCAAAATGATATGAGACAAATCGTTATATAATCAAATTTTGAAAGGGACCTTTATTTACGCCTGCAGGAGGTCTACCCATTGGTAACAAATTTATTACTTGATGACCAAACTTTTGAAAATTCCACTATATAGCGTTTCGCAGCCAGTTCTTCATAGAGTGTTATTGAATAACATTTCCTTTCCTCTTTTGATTCTATCTGTTTTCTGTAGAGATAATCTTTCAATTTGCGATATGGAGGCTAAGAACCACCAACCATACGTAGGCCTTCACCAAAGTGGCCGTTTTCTTCACAGCACACACACACGCACACAAACACACACCCAGTTACAAGCGCATGCATGCATGCACGCACATGCACGCATGCACACACGCAAGTACAAATATATTCGAAAAGAATTGTTCAGTCATTCATCTTTACCTTTTTTTGGATTTTGAAGTAAAAATAAGACGGCATTGAAATTTACAATTAAAATGAATAGCAGATATTGCCGTAATATCCGATACTGATATATGGATACCTTGCTCAGTAAAGTTTGTGATTGTACGTTTAAAACCAACAACAGGAATTGTTTGACTAGTAAATATTTGATGTTTCGGCTACTTTTTTGTATGTCAACGATCACTTGTATGAAGAACATTCTTACATTAAGGCGACAGTGTATCAGACAGTAATGTGTTGTATGTACAATTCAAAACATTCGTTAAAGTAATCTTTTGATATTCATTCAAATATTAAAAATTCTGCCGGAGTTATCATCCTCGCGGAAGATGTAATGTCCGATGCAAAGGCAAATAACTCTTCAGTGCCTCAACTGACCCTTATTTTTAGAATGCAGTGTATATGTACCACCTCTGCTGATCCAAGCAAAAATAAGTCAGACAACACATCAATAGTTCATACTGATTATATAATAAAACTGTGGATAAGCTTAAGTAGGGATGCAGGTCGAGGCAACATTTTTGACGGGTTTTTAAAAAATCCATCGAAGTTATTTTCTCAAACACCTGAAGGAGTGGTTGGATATGAGGTATTCCATCTCCTTCGTCCGTCCCGGAAAAAAATGATGTCACACATGGGGGTCATGTGTATGACCTTTCATTGGAATCTCTTAAATCATATGGAAGTACATGACATGTAGTTTGATCATCAAACACTCGTGTACTTATAGTGACAGTGTAAGCATTTTTGTTCCCACAGCCTTTTTAGAGTTGCCCTTTGATGTTTCCGTTAGTCTGACTGTGTCCCTCTGTCATGCATATCTCAGTAAGTATTTGACATAGAGTCATCAATTCTTACAATATTGTCATTCAGTATGCGAAGTGCACCTGTTGTTTGAATCGGGATTTCACTCAAAAGTATGTCACTCCGTCCGTCCGAATTTGTGTCGCGCATATTTCAAAACCTCACAGGATTGCAGTTCAGCATGTGAAGTTGTGTACCTGGTGTTTTAATTGGGATTAAAGGCATCCCGTTTTTTAATTGGATTTCCCAAAGCTAGAGTTACGGTCCTTTACTAAGTCAAAATATGCAAAAACAAAAAGTATAAAAGTTTGTGTCGCGTGTATCTCAAGAAAGACCAAGGATTATGAAACATTAGAGATGTTAGACTTCGAGTCATAAAACAAAAAAGGATTGTTGTATCATATGAGAAGTTGTATCATAGCTCGGTGTTTTTTCATAACAAATTTGGTGCAGGTAAATCGTATACACTGAGCGCAGGGTGCGGTAACTAAAAGTGTGCAGGTATTAAATACCCGCACGCTAGTTACCGCACTGTTTGATAGAAAAGTATGCCAGCGTGTAAGGGCGTGTCTCTAACAGCAGACAGCGACGTGCATTTTATTGATTTTCTGCGCTCGCATTGGTTTATTTTACCTGAGCTTTACACATTTTTGTAAAGCAAGTATTTTAAGTACTCACTGAACTGCTGTATACGGCAATGTGGAACGCCTACTGAACTACCATATATGGATGGCTATGATACAAAACAGAAAGAACATTAAAACTCTCGGGTAAACGATATATACCCGGGGGCTATGCCCCCTCGTACAAATCGTTTTCCCTCGAGTTTCAATGCTCTTTCTATTACTTGTGCACCTAGTTTTCTGTCTTGGGATTTCACTCAGCCTGACCTGACTTACTGTTCTAAATTAAGTCAAAAATACCCATAATATGCTTAAAAGTTTGTATTGCATATATCTTAAAACGTTCTGACCGATACGCATGAAACAATGTAGGAATATTATTCAGCATGTGAATTTTTGCACCTGTGTTTTGTTCTATATTAAAATGACTTTTTCCACGACACGGTAACTTTTCATTTTACACTATGCATGCATTTGAAAGAAACTTTAAGGAACTATTAGATATTTTACAATAATACAAACTTTACTGGGCACATCTCCAGTAACGTTTCAAGGAGATCTGATATTACTGACATAAAGCTTAGGGCTTATCATTGTTGGAAACATAGTTCTTTTGTTAAAACCATGAAAAACTGGGAATGAAAAATTTCGAACATTATTATATAATAAGGTGCCAATTTTTCTTTATCTGAAAAATCTGACAGCCAGATCAGTAACGCTATAAAACATTAATTACAACAGAATCCTGAAACAATGGCCAATGATTTTTCTTGAAATAGTTGATAATAATTTACACAGGCACAAAAGATTAAGTTCATTTTGCATATAAAATGGCAAGATTTTTAATGTATTTTTATCAAGGTAGAGACATTTTGTCGTATTTATTCTTCAACATAACTTACTTTAATTTTTTTTTACTTCCAAACAAAAATGTAATCAGAAGTAATCGAAAATGTAATCGGTGATAACACGAAGTTTTAGGTCTGTAATAGATTGTATTACGATTACGAGTAATTGAAAATGGTTTTGATTAATCACATGCCCCTCGTCGATGTGGCTCGTGGCGTTGAATTCTTCATGTGAGGAGATCATCCAGCTGGCATGCGAAAGGTTGATGGTTTTACCAAGGTATCCGCCCTAGCCCATGCCGAGATCTACCGGGGTCTTCCTCCACCATCAAAGGCTAGAAAATCACCATATGATCTAGAAATGTGTCGGTGTGACATTAAGCCAAACAAAATCAACAAACGTACATTTCGTTTTCGGAACGATTGTATTGTGGTACTCTACTGTAAAAAATTAGCAAGAGTAAGTCCGAAGACTATAATGGAGGTTGTTGTAGTTGTTGCAGTGGTAGTGGTAGTAGTGGTGGTGGTAGTGGTGGCAGTGGTGGTGGTGGTAACAGAAGTTGTGGTGGCAGTGATAGTGATGATGATAGTGGTGGTAGTAGTGGTGGTAGTAGTTGTAGTAGTGGTGATGGTCATAGTATTGGTATTGGTTGTATTAGTAGTAGTGGTGTTTGTAGTGGTAGTAGTGGTGGTGGTAGTGGTAGTGGTAGTGGTCGTTGTATCATTGGTATTGATAGTAGTGGTGATGGTAGTAAAAGTGGTGGTGGTGATGGTAGTGGTAGTGGTAGTTGTGGTGGAAGTGGTAGTTGTGATGGTGGCAGTGGTAGTAGTGGTGATGGTCGTAGTATTGGTAGTGGTAGTAGTAGTGGTCGTGGTTGTTGTAGTAGTAGTGATGGTCGTAGTTGTAGTAGTGGTGGTGGTAGTGGTAGTGATGGTGGTCGTCGTAGTATTTGTAATGGTAGTATTTGTGGTGATGGTGGTAGTAGTGGCAGTGGCGGTGGAAATAATAATGGTGGTGGTCGTGGAAGTGATATTGGTGGTAGTAGTGATGATGGTAGTGGTAGTACTGGTGACGGTCGTAGTATAGGTAGTGGTTGTACTAGCGGTCATGGTGGTAGTAGTAGTGATGGTGGTTTTAGTGGAAGTATTTTTTGAGACACACCGCATGTTTGGTGTTCAACCCTTTTACAGTTGGACGCTACGCTTTCCTCTTTGATTGTGTCTGACGGATCAGGTTGAGGACTCTATGATTAGTAGTTTTTAAATCCCACCAGGACTGAGCTATTTTGATTTCCGTCTTCTGGCCTGTTTCGTCGGGCCCTTAAGGGTGTTTTCCTTGTTGCTCTGTCTTCTGCAAAGGCATTGAGTACATGCGTTTTAGGTTCTTAAGGATTGCATTTTTATATTATATCTACAAGGGCATCTTTGTGTTTTACATTACATACCTTCTGTTGCCTTTACGTATGTTAGGGTTTCACCTGGCGGGGATTACTTTTATTTACACTGTCTTGTGACTTTGGAACATGGTGGGGGTAAGAGTGAGGTTAGGTGCATCATAAACCGGTTTAAACTCCCCAGTGGTGGTTTTGCCACTGACCGTTCCAAGGCGGTGCCCCACTGTGTTCCTGTATTTGTTTGTTTTGTCCTTTTGTGTTTCATTTTTGTGTGTTGTGTGCGAGAGTTGTTCATGTGTGTCTTTGGGGAGGCTGCGTGTTTTGAACGTGGCTTTCCCTGTTGGATATTCTTCCTTGTTTTTTTTTTTGGTAGTGGTAGTGATGTTGGTGGTCTTAGTATAAGTACTGTTAGTAGTGGTGGTGGTAGTGGTAGTGATGGTTGTGGTGATGGTAGTGGAAGTAGTGGTGATGTTAATGTTAGTGCCGGTGATGGTAGTGGTAGTAGTGGTTATGTAGGGATAACGCATGTTTTTTCGTGTTATAACATCTGCAGAATCCCGAGGGATTGGTTGGTACCCGAGCCCGTTAGGGCGAGGGTACCAACGATTCCAGTAGTATTAATTATAGCGCTTCTGGCGCAGTTTAATCTAATTTAACATTTAGTCTTTGACCTAAACCGACCAATGCCGGACAATTAAAAATCCACAGGTTTTAACTTTACTTTCATTTTCTCATATTTTCAGAAAACCTGGTTATAAATAGCTGACATATTTTCTGAAAATGTTATGAAGCGAACCCTATTTCAATTGAAAATGTTATATTGGAATTTACGTTGTATTTTCTGAAAATGGCTATGTGGGAAACCACAAATTCAACCAATAAAAAGCCTGCCATTTTTCTGCCAAGTTGGCAGCAAACTGTCATTTGCTTTTACTTTGGCCGAATCTTTGGCCGAATCTTTGGCAAAACTTTGGCAGATTATTTTTATTGATAAAATATAACTTATTTGATCTTATTTTCAATTAGTAAGTATATTATCAGGGTACACATAGTAATTAAAACTTAAATTAAACCTTTAATTAAGCTTTTTAATCCAAAAGTAGGTTTCCATCATAGGATACAGGTTCGTCCGATATGTAGAATCTGATGTAACTGCCCATCAAAAGCATAAATGTTAATTCTGTAGATGCTGAATCGTCATACGGGTGAATATCAAACATTGTTCCTGTTTTAGATAAATTTTAATTTTTTTCTTATAACATAGATATTAACTTATCAGTGTCAAAGTCCTCAGCTGCCTCAGCGTTATATTTACATTATCAAATATACCGAAAAGTAAAACATCATCCTGAGCCTATTATTTCGCCACCTAAATATAAAATGTGATATTGGGCTTTTAGTCGGTTTTATACGGTCACCCGGGAGCTTGCACCCTTTAATAAAATCTTAATATCTATTAATAAGTTCCGGTTTTTCTGACTATAAACACACCACTCAAAAGCATATCTAGTACATCAATTTTATATTCTTGGTTTGTGTTTATAAAAATCTTTAAATCTAACGGTAATTCCAGGTCTTATTTCAAATATATTTAAATATTCAGATCGGCCATATTTTATATGTTGAATGTATCCAGCACCACGACGGTCAAAATACTTTTTCATTTGTATGTAATCAAAAGTATGATTATAAATAGTATTCAAAGAGAAACACTTCATGTTTTACTTCCTCTACCCTTTTTCTATTTTCCTGTCTTTCTTTTTAAGTTTAAGAATTATTTCAGCTAAATCATCAACTCGTTTTTGTTGTAGCAACTTCAGAAGCAGATAAACTATCAACAGTATTCTTTGTTCTAGCTAATTGTGTTTCTTGTTTTAAAAAAACATTTTTACTTTTGTAATTTTTCTTGGGTATTAGTGGTAATTTCTTCAACATTAGAGGTTATTGCTTTAGTAATTAGCAGTAATTACTTGGGTATAAGCATGATTGATTCTCCTTGTTTATCTGATATTTTAACTACAGAGTCCAAATCATTATTATTTTTTTTAATTTGATCATTAATTATCTTAATGCTTCAGTATTAGCAGTAATTAACTCTCCTTGTTTAGCTGATATTTCAACTACAGAGTCCAGATCATTATTATATTTTTTAATTTTATTATTAAATTCATTAATATCTTCTTGTAATTTTTTTGTAATATTACTTAATTCTGCATATTTTAAATTGTGACGGTTGTCAACAATACTAATCCAATTTCGAATTTGTTTTTTAAAGTCATCTATTTTAGAATTAATTTCTTTTTTAAAGTCATCTAATGCTGTGTCATGATCATCGCCTCTTTGTGAAGCTGCCTTTTCCAATTCAGATTTATATTCTGCAAATTATTTGAAAATTATCGAGTAAATCTTGATTCCCTTTTGTCATTTCAGTATTTAGTTATATTATTTCTGTTCTGATTTCTAACTGATACATATTTTGTAACTTTTTCTCAGCTTCAATAATCTTGTCTTTTAGTTCTTCATGTTTAATCATACTATCTTTTAATTCTTGAACTTGAGTGTATAAAATGTTTAAATTAACTCGAAATACTTCTTTATGTTTTCATCTGTCAAATCAGATTTCTCTTCAAGTTCTTTAATAGAATCAGTCATAGCTTTCATTTCTTCTTCAATTTTACCTTGTAATTGATTAATTAATAATGAATTCGTTTTTAAAATCTTTTGTTAATTCTTCAATATTCTTTACTTCTACTTCTAGTGTTTGTTTTTATACTTTTGACATCTTCAAGTTTATAGTCATCTATTACACTTTGAATTTTTTATACACAAACCGTCTTGGAACTGCATCGTTGGGTTTATCTGGATTTCCTAGGTTGATTATTTCATTACCTCCCATATCTAATGCTCTATTCATTGTGTTATCAAGTTCCTTATTTCTATGAAGATACGATTCCGTTTCCTTTTTAAGCTTTTTGAATTGTTTTTTAGTAGCATAATCACTTAAATCAATATCAAATTTAACTTTACTTATACTGTCAGGTTCACTTATTTGTTTTACATCATTAAAAACTCACATTATATAATTATTATATATTACCAGTAAAGTTTTTTTTAAAAAACTCCCTTGGTTTGTCAATATATAAGAAATCATATTTTCGATTTGTTACATTAGCAAAAGTATCACGATCTATATTTTGTTCATTACAAATCCTATTATTTTCCATTTTATCTAGATATTTAAATAAAATATAATGTGAACAGTTAATTCGAATATCTTTTGGTGTTTTATAGTAAGACTGACTTAAATAAATAACACAACAGTTTTTGTGACGTCCTTGAATAAAGTATTTTGTTATTTCATTTTGAACTTTTTTATCTTCACATACAAAATCATCAAATATTACTACTTTTTGTTTTTCTGATTCAAGATTCTCACAAGGTTCAATTTGGTTGGGATCAGCTGAATATTCAAGTATTTCATTTGGATCTACTTTAATTTTTTTTGCAATTTGGTTTAAGTTGTTAATTAAATCTTGATATTTAGATTGTTCTAGGTTTTTAGCATATAAGTATAATTTATCATAATATATAAGAGGTTTTCGGAGTATATGCATTAATGTATTTGTTTTTCCAGATCCAGAAGATCCACATATTAACATTCTAAAACATGAATCTGGCATAAAAGGATAAAATTGTTTAAAGTTATCGGATTTATCACTTTTTGTATTATAATTTGGAATTTCCATTTATATATAATAATACATTATCTTACATTATTTTACATTATCTTACATTATTTTACATTATTTTACATTATTATATTATATAAATGCAATCAAAACTTAATGAAATGATAATAAGAAAAAAATTAGTCGGGCAAAAGATGAGAGATCTTAGAGAAGAAATAATGAGAGAAAAAATAAGAAAAGCTACAAATCGGGATATGTATACTGAAATTTATAAGCCAATTACTGAAAAAATAGAAAGTCAAAAAGAACAATTATCAAGTCAGTTAAAAGCATTACCTGGAATTAAGGAGCAATTAGCGTTACTTCCAAAAAGTTTTGTTGATAAAATAAAAGAAGTAGAACAACAACAAAAATTGGCAGAGATAACGGAAGAACAACCACCTCCGGGACTACAACAACCATTACAACCATTACCGCCGGAAGATACT
Source organism: Mercenaria mercenaria (assembly GCF_021730395.1). Classification (NCBI taxonomy): domain Eukaryota; kingdom Metazoa; phylum Mollusca; class Bivalvia; order Venerida; family Veneridae; genus Mercenaria; species Mercenaria mercenaria. Next base: position 37,217 of record NW_026461162.1, on the reverse strand, counting down.
ATGGGTTTGGAAGAGCTATTCCGAGAACCGACACGATTATTACCACCGAAAGATCATATGGTTTCAGATGATAAAGATGATGAGCTTGAAGACACCAAAAAACCTCCCGAAGAATTAACAGAAGAATTTATAGCAAATTTAGATATAAATATCGATAAAGATATAATATCAGAATATGAATTGCCTACATTAACAGAGTTAGTAATAAAAAAAAATAAAGATGATTGGATAAAAACAAGAAAAGAGGTTACCGAAAAATTAAAGACCTTTACTCGTAGAATAAATGAATACAGTAAAAAAAATCCAAATGAAAAAATTGAATTTACAGATGTAGAACCTATGACTGCAGGTGAGTATGTTTCGGAGTTAGAATTACATAGAGAAAATTTTAAAAGATACAATGAACGCTTATTAAAAATTATTAAAGACCCAAAGGTATTTGGGAAGGGAATAAAAAAATCATAACCCATATAAAGTTCACCAAATGGACAATATGGTAATTTAATTATTAACTTAATAAACTTTATGGTCAAAACAAATTAATTGCTAAGGATAGAATAACTGGAAAGGAAGTAATTAACACTAAAGTAGATAATGATTTGATTGATTTGATTAATAAAAGATATAACAATAAGAAAAAGCATTCAAATCATTCAATAAAAATATTTAAAGAATTAACAGAAAAGTCAGGATTACCTATCAATAAAAGATCTATGAAATTTAAAAAAGTAATTAGGGGAAAAGGTTATGACATTTGTCCATGTAATCCAAAAGAATTGGTTAATGAGTTGGAGTTAATTTGTGGTTCAATTGATGCTGGAAATAATAATGAAGAACTAAAAAATGAAGGTATTAGAATAATTGATGAACTAGTAAAAATGAAAACATTGTTACCAGAACAACATGAAATGTTATATAAAAATTATTTTTCTTGAATTTACACTTTTATTAAAAAGATATGTTTAATAATTATATAAATGGAACAAAAAATAGTATTAAGTTCTGAAACAGTTAAAGATAATAAAAATACTCCGAGTGATTTTACAATCAGATTTAGTCGTTCTTTAATTTTAGATAAAAATAAAACTTATGTTGTTGGTTTGGATAGTATTAACACTATGACCTATTCTTGGCATAATATTAGTGATGAATATGACAATAAAAGAATTCGTTATCATAATGGTAAGGATTGGAAAGATATTATATTTACAAATGGTTCTTACAGTTACACAGATATTAATAATTATATTAGGGAAACATTAATAAGTAATGATGATTATGAATTTGATAAATCAGAAATTGCTCCAATAAAGTTTGGAATTGATTTAAGTAGTTTTAAGATTTTGATTTCAATTACAGATAATTTTAAGTTGGATTTGGAAATATCAAATTTTCATACATTGCTTGGATTTGAGAAAAAAAAATTAGACAAAACTGAATGGGGAACTAAAACACCAAATATAACTAACTCTGTGGATACAATTTACATTCATTGTGATCTTATTGATAATTCACTTGTTGATGGTAATTTTAGTGATTATTATCTATGCTTATAAGTACTGCAGATTTAACAAGAGCTTATCCATTTACAAAAGAACCACAAAGAGTTGGATATTCTGAAATTAATAAATATATTATAAATTCAATTAGAATATATATTACAGATGTATTTGGTAGAATAATTAATTTTAATGAGGTTGAAACAAGTTTTACACTAATTTTAAAAGAAATTTAATTAAAACTAAAGTTTTAAAACTTTTATTAAAATTTAGTTTTATATAATGTACAAGAAAGTTTATGACAAAAATAAAGGAATATTTATTTATGTTGATGCTCACACAGGAGAAGAAATCATACATGGAACAGGTATCTTTGACACTTTAACGAAATTGCTTTCAAGCGGAGTTGCATCTTCAATTAGCACAGCTGGAAAAAAAGCTTTGGAAACAGCAGGAAAAGCAGCACTTGAAAGTGGAACAAAAAAGGTTGGAACAGAAGTTGGAAATTTAGCTGCAGCTAAAATTGTTGAAAAACTTAAAAAGAAACCTGCTCCGGCAGTTGGTAATTTAATTGCTAAGGAATTACAAGAAAAGAATAATAGTAAAAATAATAAAAATAATAATGATAATGAGGAGGATATTCATATGAGAATAAATAGAATATTGTCAGGATCTGGAGCTTTAGCTCGTGCTGGAACTTCAGCTCAACAAAAACGTATTAACAGATTAATTTATAAAAACTAAAGTTTTAACTTTAATAAAAAGTAAAATAAAAAATAAAATAAAAACTAGAATAAAAAAAATAAAATAATATATAATATATACATGTTTAGAACAAAAGAATATTGCGAAAGATACGAACTAACTCCTATTCAATTAGATACAGCATTAATATCTGTCTTGGGAAATAATGTTAAACAACAAAAAAACGGATATCACTTTACAATTAATGATAGAAGTTCATATTTTGATTGGTTTAATGGTTATTTTGAAGTAAGTTTTAAAGTAAATAAGCTTGCTAATGGTAATAATTATGTTGATGGTGGAGATGATAATCAAATTGCTTTAATTAATAATGCAGCTTCATTAATTGATCAGTTAGTGGTTAAACAAAATGGAAAAATTGTTTATGATTGTAATAATTTATACAAAGTAATAAATGTAAAGAGTTTGGTTGAACTATCTGAGGATTATGCAAAATCAACTGGAACAAATGAATATATTTATTTAGATACTACTGCTACTGCTGAAAGCAGAAAAACCGAAGATGGATATAATCTGGTTTGCTTCTAGGAATTTATTAATCCAGGGTAATAAAGAGGTAAACACTAAAATATCCATTAAATAATTATTCATTTATTCAAGTTAGAAACTAATATTTTACCTCCAAGTCAAATTCAAATAACACTGCAGCTGACAGATGATGATGAATTAATTTTTAGAGCTAATGCTACTGCTGCTGGTAGAGTAATTGTAACAAAATTAATTCTATGGGTTCCACGTTTGGTTTTTAATGAATTTGGGTTTGATCTAATTACTACTGAAAGATTTAAAAAAGCAAGATGGTCATACCTAGGGAAATGGTGCACAATCAACTGATACACAACAAACTAAATAACCTTTAGAATAACGGCTGGTGTAATAAAACCACAACATGTATTTGTTTATTTACAACGACCTGATAAAAGTAATTCACAAGAACATAATCCACATTTATTAATACATTTAAAATTAATGCAGCAAATGAAAATTGCATTTTGAGCTCTTGTCGTCTTGAAGTAGGTAATGGTGTTTTTTATCCAGAAACAGAATATACAAGTATATCAAGAATATATGATGATGTAATTAATTATTATTATAAACAAAATAATAAGACTACTGGAAGTCTTTTAAATAGATCAAATTTTTATGATTATTTTGGATTTATTCATTTTAACTTGGAATATAAAAAGGAAGTAACTACAGAAGATCCTAAGCATATAACATTAACAGCTAAATTAAATATTCCACCAGCAGCCAATATTCGTGTTTATGCAATTGTACTGTATGAAGAAACAGTTGAAATAAATACTATTGGAAATGAACTTGTTATTGTTTAAATAAAATAAATATAAATAAAAATAAATATAAAGTATATAATGTCATCAAATAATATTGAATATAAAAATTAACCTTACAGATGGACAAAAGAAACATTTAGCCCGAGCCTACAACAACAAATTCCACATACTTTTAGATTAAAACATGAACAATTAACATGGAAACTTCCCTTTACTTTAAAAAAAACACAAATTAATCAAATTAAAAAAGCTGTTGCAAATAAGAAGGGATTAGAAATTACAATTTCAAAGAAACAAATGTCCAGTCAAGGTCAAAATGGTGGATTTTTAGGAGCTTTAGCTGGTTTGTTAGGAAAAACAATTCTTCCAATGGCAGCAAAAATAGCTCCTAAAATATTAGCCCCTCTAGGCATTGGAGCCCTTTCTGGACTGGCCAGTACTGGTGTTAGTAAAATACTTGGAAATGGTATGATTTCAGTAGCAAAAGATAAGAGAAATATGATATTGCCATATCTTACACCTAATCAAAAAAAGCAACTAGTAGGATCTGGAGTGATTAAATTAACACAAAAACAAAAACAAGACGGTGGGTTTTTAGGTATGTTGGCTGCTATCTGGGAAAAACCTTTGATTACATCTTTGTTAAGGGGGAAAAGGATTACAGATTGATTCACAACGGAGACCTTACAGACGAATTCCTATAGTAAAAAAAAAAAAAATTTATAAACAAACCAATTTCTAACTTTGAAATTGAACAATGGGAAAAAAAATTAAAATTAAAAACTTTAGGGGTGTGTTTAGTATAATAATTTATTAAAATTAAAAGTAAAGGACGAGTGGGGAAATTTATAAATTTGGACAAATTCTGTTGGGTCCTGGAACACATTGGGTTTGTTACTTTAATACTTTGTACTTTGATCCATTTGGACTTCCCCACCAAAAGAAGTAATTAAGTATATACCAAATGAAAAATACAACAATGTTCCAATATCAAGACAAAACAATTTACACTCTGGGATATTATTGTTTATTTTTCATTAAAATGTTACAAAATAAAGTACCGTTGTATGTTTTAAATTGTATAAAATACTAAAAAATTAATAATCAAAGAGTAAATAAACAAACATTATAAATTATTTTAACTAAAAGGACATTTATTAACTGAAATAAAAATAAAGGGAATATTCAATAATAAAAATTGAAAAAGTAAATAAAAAGAAAAAACAAATAGAAACTTTTTTTAAAAGGGAATTAATAAGAAAACCTCCATTGTTTTAACAAGTTTACCCAAGATACTGATATGGATTATTTCAATGGGAAAAATGTAAATGCTAGTCCTGGGTTTTTGTTCAAAATGGTAATAAATGTAAGAATCATGCATGATTCCATTTTTAAATATTCTTGTTGATGCAATTAAATTAGATAAAGGAGAAGCTAAATTACAAATAAAAAATAAAGAAATGTAATTCTTCAAGTTATAATGTAAAAAATAAAAAGAAAAAATGAAAACTATTCTATTAATTATGCAAATAATTTAAAATAAAAGATGTTATTTTTTATTAATTCTTTAAACTTATGAATATTCAGTTAACAATTTATGGTTCTAAATTTAATAAAAACTTTAATAAAAACTTTTAAAAAAAACTTTAATTATTTAAGAATAAGCTAATGTATCAATACCATTAATCAAGATATATCTTTTATCGTCATAACATGAAAAGATGTTTTATTTATAACATAAAATGGGAAAAATGTGTTTATCAGAACGAATAACTTTAAAGGTGTGATTACTTTTGGGGTTTAATTAAACAAAGTATCTTTGTAAATTTTATGAACTATTGTTTTCTTAACAACAAGTTTTTAATTCCTTTACATTTTTTTAACATTAACTTCGTTTTTTAATAAATATGAATACATTTTACTTCTTATCCGACAAATTCAACGATTGGAATACCGGCAGCTTCAAATTAAATTTTCCAATACTTTTTTATTATTATCGAAAAAAAAATTTTGAGTTGTTTTTTCGAAAACACTTTTACAAATAAACTTGCCCAAAAAAAATTTTTTATATAAATTTTTTGGAAAAAAAAATTCAAAACATAATGAATCTTTGTCAGAAAATTAAAAATTTTTACAATTACCCCAAAATTTTTCCTTAATGAAAAATTATAATAAAAATCATACTTTAAAAATTTTGTTTAATCGGGGGAAATGCAAAACCCAAAACATAAAAAGGGTCTGTTTAAAAAAAAAACTTTTTTATTCAAAGAATACCAAAAAGGTTAAATTTAAAACATCGTTAAAAAAAACAAAGGGAAGGTTTTGGCTTTTGAAATTTTAAAAAAATTTTTTCACCCATGTTTAAAATTAATTTTAAACCCCTTGCGTAAATTCTCCATCGTAAAAACCGAAAACAGATTTTTCATTAACTTAAAAAAGTTTTTTTAAAATAAAATTTTTTTTGCTTTAGATCTTTTTTAAAAAAATTTTAAAATAAATAAATTTTTTTAAAACCAAGGACCCGCAAAATTTAAAATATTTTATGAATTTTTTGTTTTTTTTAAACCCAAATTGTGATATATTTCCCAAAAATTTTAAAATAAACTACAAAATTTTGTTTTTCTTTTAAATTGGGAACCAATTTCTTTCCCTTTAACTTTTCTTTTAAAAAAATTCTGTTTTAAAATTTTACTATAATCAGAAACCAAAATATCGGGAAATTTTTATTTTTTCGGGAGCTAAAGGAAAATCATTTTTGGGTTTTATGAAAAATTTTTTTGGAAAATTTTCAAGACAAAATTCAATTTTTAAAGAAATTTTACCTTTTGAAATTTAAATTTTTCTTAAATTTTTTTTTTTTCGATAAAAAATTTAAAAATTTTTCCAGGGGGCGGGGGTTTAAACCCCATACCCCAAACCCCGAAAAGGGTTTTTTGCGTCGGGGTACTTTAATTTAAAATTGCTTTCTTTTTTTTAAATTTAAAATAACCCCTTCAAATTTTTATTGTTTGCTTTACTGTATCTTTTTTTGAAATAAAATTTAAATTCCTCCTCTCAGCCCCCTTTTCCCAAAAAAAAAGATACATAAAATTACTTTTATTAAATCTAACTTAATTCCTCATCTTTTAACATTGCATCCCAAGCAAAACCAGGACTACAAAAATAATGACAAGGATTAATTTGAAGACTCCAAACAAGTTTCAAAAAATTTTCAAATACACAGCTAAAATAATACTCAGTTTTTAAATATAGACCATGATACTCTCCCATTGTTTTAATTTAAATTTTTTCCAGATATTTTTAGCATGTTCGTATTCATTATCAAAAATATTAGTTTCATTTAAAATTGAATAAAAATCTTCTTTAGAAGGTAATTTTGTTTCTTTAAATTTTTTAAATGAATCCATGTAATCAAAAGGATAAACACCTTTTGTCTTTAATAATTCTATATTTTTAATCAAATTCATGGGGATAAAAAATTTAAATTCTGGAATATTTTTTACTAGGTTATCCAATGATTGAGACATAAATTGGAATGAATCAATAAAGACTAAGTCAAAACATAAATGCCATATATCTTTCCATATTGTTAGGAATAACTTTAAAATTTTTTTTTAAAATTTTTTCCCTTTTTGTTGCATAATAAAATGACCGTCAAAACCCTCTTAAATTATGAAAAATAACAGGAATTTATGTGTTAGTTTAAAATTAATATTACATTCTGAGTGAGCATTTTCCTCTGAATTTCCTGTTAATACAATGGTCACGGACAGGATTTTCATTTTCCTTAAAATTTCTTTTTCACAAATATGACAAAACTTTTGTTTTTTAAATCGGTTGAATCATTTTTAGACATTCTTAGTTCTTTGTTGAAATGTTCTTTAAATATTTCTTTACAATATCTCCTTCCTCAAGCATATTTTCAATAAACTTGTAAACTGCATTAGGACCTCTATAAATCTGGGTTGGTTTAGTATATTTATCGTCATAACAACAAACAACTTTATAGCCGTAACCACAATCTATATGATTTTGATATGGTTCAGTAAATGAAGATTCAGTTGATGGTAAAGCAGTTAAAACTTTTTAGTTATTGATTCAAAATCACATAAATTACAAAAGGTACTGCAAAACCCTTTTAAATGAAATTTTTAAATTGTACTTTACTTCCCTCTTTTGGCATTTTTAACACCTTGGATACCATTAATAGCTAAACAATTTGGAATATTTCATTTAATATTCTTTCTTGTGAAAAATTCTGTAAAAAAGTTTTACAAAAATGTTTTTTATGATTGATATATTTGTTTTTTGAACATTAATCTATTAAAGTCTTTTATCCAAACATAATGTTGGACTACAGTTTTTGGGGGCTACAGTCACATCAGTTATTTTACATTTATTTTATCATTTTTTTTATCATTAGTAATTAGCAACAAGTCACAGTGTTCTTCGATTGATACTTTGATATGTACAATGATAAATACTATTTTCTTCATATCCAAATATATTAAATGATATTTTCATTTAAAACTTCTATTTTAGGTATTTGATTTAATGTAACGGGAAATTTAATTCCAGTATAATCAAGATCGTTTATATGTTTTTTATATTTTGAAACTCTTTGAGGGTTTTTTTTAAACGGGAAAATTTGTAAGCAAAAAGGCACCAATCTAAAACATTCGTTATCATCATTCTTTATATTTATTAATCCTTTCATTGAATTTGTAATGGTTTTTGAATTCTAAAAAACTTGAAGCAGCCAATGGATTATACTTATATATTTTTTATATAATGAGCATAAACTGACCTATTCTCCACCATTTCCTCAGAAATCCAATTACAATTCTATTTATTATTTCATCAAAAGCTTGATGTAAAGTTTTTTTTATTTCGTTTGTTTTTAATAATTTCTAAAGCCTTTGATTGAAAATAAGCTGATTTTATATATTGTATCAGTTTTAATCCATTTTTTGCAAAAGTTATTTTTAAAACAACGTTTATTTTTAATACCTTTTAAAGTTTTAAGTTCAGATTTAAGTATTTCATAAGATCCGTTTTTTAGTTAAATAAATTGATTCTTTGGATCTTGTCTATATGTAATTTTAATTTCAAATTTCTTATAATATTGTTTTGAAGATCCCCCGATTTCCATCTATATATTATTTTTAAAGAAAAAGATCTTCAAGAAAAAAAAAAATTAAAAAATAATTAAAAAAATAATTTAAAAAAGTAATAAAATAAATAAAGTTTTAAATTATTTTTAAGAAGAAATAAAATATTAAATTTATATCTTTTCCATTAACTTTTGATATTTCCACATTTTACTGGGTTTTGTCCCTTAACAGCACATTTTTATTAACCCAGCATAAATACCAAATTCTTTAGATGCTTTGTAAGTGCTTCTATATATTTTTTCTTCATTAGAAATCACAGTCGGTTACAATAACTTTTTTAGGATTGTTTCGATAATTATTTGGGCTGGGACAACACATAATCTTTCATCATTTCTTCTTCAGTTAATAGACAACCACAGTCCCATTCAAAAAAAATTATTTTTAAAAAATAAAGGGTCTATAACATTTTGTAATTTTTCAATGACAGATTTTTATATTCATCGCTAACTATTTGATTTAATCGATATTTAATAACATTTTTTTCTTTTAAGAACTTTCTTATATGAATTTTCATCTGGGTTCATTATTTCTCCTAAAGTGCTAGATAATTTTGGCATAATCATTCTATCTACCTTTCTATTAACCATCTATAATAATATACTTATAGAAAAAAATCTTTAAAAAACCCCACGTAAAATTTAATACAACTCTTCTCTTTTTTGCTTTTATATCCGTTAAGTTTAAATTCCTTCATATGCATTTCAAAGAGGTGTTGAATAATTTTTTCTTTCTGCATTTCTAATAGTATTGTAAAAATATCCTGAATAACTTTATTTTTGGATCTTCTTTATTTACTTTTCCAATCCGTGCTTTTTTTATAAGTTGTTTTATTTTGTGGGGATGTGATTTTTTAAAAAAAAATTTTTTGTCGTCAAGTTTTAGTCTGTTAGTAAATATGGTAATTACTGATGGAACAGCACCAGCAACTGCTACAAATATAGGAATAGTTGGAACAAGTGCAATGCAGCTGAGCAACCAAAAACACCGCTGTAATAATATAACCCAGTACTTAAATCCCCACAAAATTTATAACTTTCTGTAAGCACAGCTAGTTTAGTTTAAATGAATAATTAATTGATCTATTGTTTTTTATTCCAATAAATTTTAGAAATTAGATTTTATTGCTCATTTAATAATTTAAAATTTTTATTTCTAAATTAAATTTGTTCAAGATCGCTAAAAAGGAACCCAACTATTAAATTTTTTCGCTATAACCCTTCCATTTTACTAAAGCTTGTTTTTTCTTATAGTCTCGTCTAATAATTTTTTTTCAATTCTAAAAACTTCTGTGTAGTAGGTAAAAGTTCTTTTCCGTAAAATGAACCTTGAACTATTTCATCATTTAAATCTTTAATAGAGTATGTCTGGGATTTGTATTATTAATTTTATAAATTATAAAATTTTCCCTGTCCAATTTGGGGTATATCCTTTTTCAAAATGTCTTTTAAGTTTGCTTAAACGAACTCGATCACCAATTTTAAATTTTGCTTTACCCTTTGGTATCTTTAAATCACCATATAAATTTAAAATAAACAGTACCTTTAATTTTAAATTTTTTCTAGCTTCGGTTGGTGTCATTTTTATACTAGAATGTTTTGTTTTGTTATATTTATCAACCATATCCTGCAAAATTTTCTAAATAAATATAAGTATTATTTGCTGTAAAATATTTCCACATTATTCTTTTTAAAGTTCTATTGAATCTTTCAATTACTACAGCTTTAAACCTTCATTAAATGTATGATACATATTAATCTTATTTTTATTCAAAAATGATTCAAACTTTTATTATAAAATTCTTTTCCTTTGTCTAAACCCCTAAATTTACTGGTAACCGTCCTTTTGAAAATTATTTTTTCAAATGCTTCAGTAACAATTCTCCAGTTTTATTCTTTAATGGAATAACCCAAGCAATTTACTAAATATATCAATAACGGTTAACAAGTACTTTACTCCTTTATTATATTTGAAAAAGCTTGCATGTCAACTAAATCAGCTGACCAAGTATCATCATATCATTAACTATTCCCTTCGTTTCCTAAATTTTCTTTAATTGGTTTGTGTAATTCTTCTGCTAATTCATCGCTCCAATTTATTTCGGGGGGATACTCTACCCCCCTTTTCCCGTTTTTTGACTTTTGTTTTTGTCTGGGGGTTAAGCCCAAGGGGAAATGTCGTTCCTGTCCCAACCCAAGTGTGTATTTCGTTTTAAAATTAAGGGTTTCACAACTAAATGTTTTGCAATCTTTTCTCCAAATGATTTTTATTTAGTTTTATTTAAATTGGAAAACATTTGCCCTTTTCACATGTACCCTTTTTACATCACTGTCCCTAAACAAAAATCATGGTCCATACATACTGCATCCAGTTCATTGACAGGGGGTTCCATTATCTAGGGGATTTCCTGCCCACAATAATTAAAATCCTGGAAGTGTTAAACCTTCTTAGGTAATAAAGGTAACATTGTTTTATGAATATCTAAATTACCCCCTGTACTTTTAACAAACTTTGATTTCATCTTTCCACAAGATGAACAAGTAGCCCTTATCATTTTTCTCCCGTTTTGTTGTAACATAATGAGGATTTATATTAACAGTAAATCTTCTTTCTTTCAAACAATATATTTTATTTTGTAAACTCATCTAATCAAATGTATTTAAAATTATTTAAAGACAATAATGTAGTTATTAATTTAAAATAAATCAAATATCTTACATTTTATTAATAAATATAATATAAATAATCTGCCAAAGTTTTGCCAAAGATTCGGCCAAAGATTCGGCCAAAGTTTAAAAACAAATGAAAAGTTTGCTGCCAACTTGGCAGAAAAAGGCAGGCTTTTTATTGGTTGAATTTGTGGTTTCCCACATAGCCATTTTCAGAAAATACAACGTAAATTCCAATATAACATTTTCAATTGAAATAGGGTTCGCTTCATAACATTTTCAGAAAATATGTCAGCTATTTATAACCAGGTTTTCTGAAAATATGAGAAAATGAAAGTAAAGTTAAAACCTGTGGATTTTTAATTGTCCGGCATTGGTCGGTTTAGGTCAAAGACTAAATGTTAAATTAGATTAAACTGCGCCAGAAGCGCTATAATTAATACTACTGATTCCCGAGGGATTCTGAAGATGTTATAACACGAAAAGAACATGCGCTAACGCTATTCTAGCAGAAATGTGTAAAAACAGGTGAATTAATATATTGTCCCTCAACGTCATTGAATTTCCATGAAATGCGCGGTAAAGTCTACGTTGTTTTGTCACGTTTACGTCATTTCGTTTTGAATTATCCGTTTTGGGGCCGTAATGCGTTTATGCTTTGCCACGGAACGTGGATATATAAAAAGGTGTAATAACAGCACGTGAGCGCGAGAATTACTCTGTTAACACACGTTTTCTCTCCTGTTAAAACATCCCCGAGAAGTGACAATAACAGAAGGTTTATGGTAGAATGGTTGTTGTGGTCTTAGTGGTAGTGGTGGTTGATATTGATTATAGTAGAACTTGTTGATTTTTATTTGTTTCTCTTTTTTTTCTCTCGTGGCTACGAGATAGCTGTTTGTTTGTTGTTGTTGTTTTTTTTTTAATTATATCTCATGATCACAAGAGAGCTTTTTTTCTTTTATAAATAACTTTTTTTTTGTTCCTTTTTTATACCGCGTGGACACGAGAAGATATAAAGATATAACTCACATGTACCCTCTGAACTTCCGTAGAAGAACCCTGTTCGTAAGGACTTTTCTTGAAACGAAACCTAGTAATAAACAAAAACGTCATCTTGAACACTATGATAACATTATAAATGAAAACATGCTTATTGCGAATAGTGGGTCTGCTATTGTAATACAACATATACTTTATACAAATGAATATGAAAATTATGTACAAGTGTAATTGTAAGTAATAGTGGGTTTTCAATGGTTAAAATTTGGGGTCAAGTTTTAAATCTTCCTGGATTTTTTGAAAGTGGGTTTATTTTGTTCTATGAACCTTCTACTTCAAAAAAAGTATCATCCTCAAATTTTCATTTCAATATTTTGGCGGCCATCTGTGATGTAAGTGATATAACCAAAGAGAACTATAGATCTTGGTCAATTTTAGGTATATAGGAACCAAAACAGTATCAAAATGTTTCTAAAGCATTGCCCTTCCCTTTTCAATTACATTATTAAAATTAACTAATTTGCATATTTATAAATATTAATGAGTATGTAAAAAATATGACCAAATTTCGCAAAAAAAATTGACACAATTAAAGTTATACAAATTATTTCTTGGTACGCTGTAGTCAGTGAAGAAGTTAAATAGTACCAAATAAAAGGTAAGACAATGTGCTTGTAATATTTAATCTGTTTATGGGCATATTTAACAGATACAAGGCTTTAGTTTAATTATAAGTGGGTGGGGTAAGAAATTGACCCCTGAACACAAAAATCCATTGTGTCAACTTAACTTGGTCAATTTAAGGTATATAAGAACCTAACGACTATCAAAATGTTCCTAAACCATTGTCCTTCCCTTTCCAGAAGCTTTATTTAAATTAACTAAAGAGCATATTTATGAATATTAATGAGTATGTAAAAAAAATATGACTAAATTTCGAATAAAATTGGACATATATTAAAGTTATACAAATTATTTCTTGGTAAGTTTTAGTCAATGAAGTAGTCAAATGGTATCAAATGAAAGGTAAGACACTGTGCGTGCTCTTGATACTTTATCTTTTTATGGTCATATTTAGCAGATACCAGGCTTGAGTTCAATCATTAGTGGGTGGGGTAAGAAATTGACCCCTGAACACGAAAATATCCATTGTGCAATCATATCTTGGTCAATTTTAGGTACATAAGAACCTAACGAGTATCAAAATGTTCCTAAACCATTGCCCTCTCCTTTCCAGTTATTGTATGTGAATTATCTAATTAGCATATTTATGAATATTAATGAGAATGTAAAAGTATGACCAAATTTCGCTAAAATTGGCATGTATGAAAGTTATACAAATTATTTCTTGGTAAGTTTTAGTCAGTGAAGGTGTCAAATGGTATCAAATAAAATGGTCCACTGCCATTTATTATCCAACTCAAAAGTAGTTGAGAAGTATGGCCACTTATACCAAATTATTTCTTGGTCTAAGACAGATATAATATGTATGTATCTCTTCTAGAGACCGCGACTGGATCCGAAAATGACGTCATCAATATGGCGACCGATTACGAAAGTGAATACTGCTGAACAATATCTGAAAAAAAATTGTTACATTGCTTATAATATCTGATATCATGTCATTAAACCGCCAATGTGACATTTCAAATGAAATTTACATTTAATCAGAAAAAAACGTTTTTAAAATTTATTTGAAGACTTTTTTCTACCCCACCCACACAATGCATTTTTATACGTCGCTTCTACCTCTTGATATAAAATGTTTTTAGCTATCTTTATGGTGTTGAATTTGAAACATGATTATCACCAAAAGTTAAAAAATATATAACATACAATAAGGGAATATAAGTTACCAATATCTGCTTTAGATAAGTACCGAGGAAAAGGAATTTGACGAACATTCGTCACATATCAAGGTACAAGCAGTTGTCTATGCTCTTATTATAAGATTGTACAAATTACATGTATTGTTTGCAATTTTATCTTGATCAGATTTAAACATGATCAATACAATTATGCCAGTAGAAGTTATACAAAAGTTTTGAACTTAATGCAAGTGTTAAATTCATGGAAGTCTTTTTTATTACTCAAAATTACTATTTAATTTTATTCATTCAAACTTGACATCAACACTGAGAGTGTTTTACTTAATTCGTATTCAGCCCCGCAATAACAAAGCTATCTACACACAGTAGTATTTATCACCGTACATAGAACAGTATACATAAAATTAAGTCTTCTATTACTTTGATTAGTTGATTTTAATACTTTCAAGGGATCTTAGAGCTTTTAACAAACCATTTACGCATGTTATCCATGCCGTTGCAGAAAGCAGAACAACAGCAGAACAGTATTAAAGATACGACAAATCAGGAAAGCAAAAATATATCAAAGCAGCTTAATACCAGTTTATGAACGACCTCATCATGGCGTTGTTCACCTTTTATTGTTAGACACGATAAAAGAGGAAAGTGTAGCATCCAGCTGACAAAGGGCTGAACACCAAATATGCACAGTATCTCCAAATAAGCGGGCCAGATAAAACATTTTATTATTTTATCAAATATATTTGGGAAATTTTACATTGAATTTGATATAAATAACTACTGTTTTGATACACCTTGTAACAGAACTGTTTTCAATTGCTAATTAACCTATAAAACACACACACACAAGTCTAAATTACGATAGTGACATATCGTAGAATATTCTCGCAGTAGATAATAGCGGCCGATAGTTATGCAAAATAACATATTTAACGTCACATATAACCGACAGAAAACATAACCTATAAAGCTATTGTGCGGCAAACCAGACATCTAATACTAGATACTTACTTGGGCTGATATATTTCAAAATTTTTATGGGCAACATCCCCATTTAAATAGAGAAAAAATCGAGTAAATCTGTGAACTGAATTGATTTTTTTTATATAGATACATGTAAATCACATGCGATGCAGTACTGTAGTCTTTGCATTTTTAGTTTCATTTAATAACTGCACCTCACCGGCATAAAAATATCAATTATTTGGGCAACAACTGATTGTCCGTATTTGAAAACATCATCAAATGCATTATTGTTAATAAAGTAACCGCACTGGACCCTGTATAATGTTTTCTAATTCATTCGAAAAAGTCTGTGACAATCTAGGTAGAGATAGTTCTCACAAAATATTAAGGTGGAATGCACCTAATTTGAAGTTGTTGGGTTCCGTTTCGAAATTTTGTTTAATATAAAATTCAGCAAATTCCTCATAGGATGAGTATTTTACTTTTTTGATATTTCTGTAACTTTTTTCTCTGCAAACCTTCAAACACGATAATTGACGTCCATTTTTGTTGAACCATAATTTCACGTCCGTCAGATTGTTTTCATAAATCGTTCTGTTCAGTCAACAAGTATCGATTTGCTTGTTTCTCATCATATTTTCATTTAAAAATGTCTTTGAAAAGGTGTATAATTTGTGGAGATTATTTTAACGTTGAAGTCGATATTTACGTTGAAGTGACGTCAGAGCGACAAATATGACGTTTAGTTTTGAATAAAAAGTTCGCGTTAATCTTGTCTGATGTAAAATCCAAACGATAGAATTTGACAAAAAACTAACATGATGATGAAAACTTTATTTTCTGTCTATTGAAGGAATAAAATTATGGGGTCACCGAATTCATTTTCGCGTAAAATTATGTTACGCTACCCCTACCCCCAAATCACAACATAGCTTAGTTTGGCTGTTTTTCTGATATATCTTTTTTCAAATCTTAGTATTTTACATTCTCATTCATCAGGTGTTCACTACAGGCGTGAAACGAATCATGGAACGTGAGAAAGAGGGTTTTCCTTTTAAAAGAGGTCTTCATAACTGTAAAATTATTTTTCTTATTCAATGTACCAATAAACATGTTTTCCGTTGTAAAACACTGCTAACATAAAGAATATTTGCAGATGCAATTGTGTTTATTGTTCTGAGTTTTCACACTTGAAACACAAACAGAAAGCATCATTATAGTACAATATCATTGATCAATATTGTACAACAGATTCAAATATTCTAAAGGTTGTGATTTCAGACGTATGACCCCTGACTTAAGGGAGTAAAGGTTGTTTGTATCTTGTTTTTCTTAATATTATCCCTAACCCTCCCTAAGTACGCAAACACGCATGCACGCACATCCCAAGGTCTTACATTTTTACTATTTCGTTTCTTACTTCACCACCCTAGTAACATCTGACCATAAGATAAGTTGACATGGGCTTGCCCGGTTAATTACCAGCACCACGCATACGTTCACAAAATTTGACAGGCACAACCGCTGTTTTCTTTCTTTCTTTCTATTGCCCCAATCCGCTTAGCTCAGTAGAAGGAGCCCAGATCTATGGATCGCAAGTTCGGTCCCCACCTCTGATACATGTGATGAAGATAGAAGTTATTAATTTGTTGAGAATACAGAATCCAGGAACACTGGTTAGGTTAACTGTCCTGCAGTTATATAGAGAAACAGAGCGCCCCCCCCCCCCACCCACACACACCCTTCCCCACAGACACACACAAAAAAAAATTCTTTCTTTTATATGTCATGTAATGTTTTGGAGAGTCTTTACTCTTTATTTCTTATGTTTCTTATATTAGGAAACAATATAATGTATGGATATGTTTCTATTATGTGTCTATGAATACAAGGATAACATTTTCACACACACATCTCCGGAGAGCTGAAACCTCTTTGCAAAGGACAGTGTTTCTATCTAGCCAAGTTGCTAAAAAAATGAACTTTTACAGAGCAACAGCCTCTGTACAACAAATATGCTGTTTTCCCGCGGTTATTCAGGAGGATGTACTTTATTCGAAATCGGGGCGCTCGACTACTCTCCAAACAATCGAAATAATTCCAAAACGTAAAAATTGTAATAATGTAAGATAAAATAATGTTTACTCGAACATGATGTTAAAAAAAATAAAGGCTTTCTAAATTTTAAAAAGTTGTAATAGCACCTTTTTCCGAGCTATGTGTTATGTTGAAATGAATATTTCTCATTTTCACCTACGTTTTACTTTTTTCGTACTGTGCCGAGGTTGGCCAGGTTATGTTTTCCCCAGTATTATTTTCTGAAGACTGGTTGTCGTTCGAATCTGCTTCATTTAGAAGACACCTATTTAACTAATAAGATATTACATATATTACAGAAATATCGAAATGTAAAGTACGTATCATATGAGGAATATGCTGAATTTTACATTAAACAAAATTTCGAAATGGAACCCAACAACTTCAAATTAGGCGCATTCCACCTTAATTAACTCTCCAAGAACTGCATTCCCGAACTGGACATAAATGTTGTTCAAAAAAAGGAGAGGGATTTACAAACTGCCTCACAGGTTCACATGGAAAAAGGCTTAACTTAAATTAAATGTACAAAAAGTGTGTTTAACTAAAACAGTTCCTTTCTCATTCATTAGATTATTTGGTAAGTAGGTATAAAGAACAAAGAAATCATATGAAACTACCTAATTGGACTGGATTTTATTTTTTCTAGATTTTGCAAGACTTTATACTGATTAAGAATGTTTTTAGCAGAATTAGCCTAAATTTAGTCGCAATACCTAAGAATCTAAGATCATCTTGCTGATCATCTCTGCGAACTTTAAAAATACATACTTCATGGATGTGATGAGTGACCAAATTCTGTTCATTGAAAGGACTCAAGTTGTAGGTTTTAGTACTATAAATTTCCTTATGTAAAACGTAAGACTTTCTTATTTTAATCGAACATACTGCATCATTGAACAAATATTTGCTCACCTAAATTCGTTATTTGGTCATTTAGGTACTTTCCTGGTTATTTTTTTTTTTTTAATTTTAAGCATAATAAATTCCATCTGCTATGTCATAAAAGTGTTTTATCTGCTAGAATGAATAGAATGAACATTACCTTCAGTAAATATATAGTTTTCAAGGACGTTGTCACCTGTAAGTATTCAGCAGTTATAAATTTTCTGCCTTATTTTCTCTTTAGCTGCCATAGTTATGATGTCATAACTTTTTCTAGTCGCATGTCCGGAAAGAGATACATGTGAAATAACAGTAACTTACTTCAATCTACAATGTGGCATAGGTCTCTACATTTTTTAATATTTTTCTTACGGCGGCCCATATCCTCACAAATCGCCATGTACTATAATAATTTGGTAACTCATGCTATTGTAATAATTTGGTAACATATTATTTACACGGACATTACATGATGCAGTAGTTTGTACATTGTAACTGTCCTAGAAAATATGCTTTCAAACAAAGGTAATGAATCCTGCATAGAATAACACAGATATGACGCTAGTTGTAAAATTTTATTTTAAAACAAAAACTCATATTTGTGTAACATAGATTCTTGTAGCGTAAATTACAGCAGTTACATAGTGATGTAAAACTATTGTCACACAGTTTTAAAAATCTTAAATATACCACATATCATAAATTAGCAATTATACCAAGCCAAAACTAACCTTTTGTTTATTAAAGATGCATTGTTCGAACAATAATGGAAAAAACAGGGTCCTTTGAAGCAAATAGCGGCCATTTTGAAATAAAAAATGGCTGAAATGACCTATAATGTTGACGAAAAAATTTGACATTGTATCTGAGCTTAGACGAATCATTAAAACAAGAACATTGTGCGGATAAATGCATTTAAACCCTTCTTCTCCAACATTTAGAAGGTATTTAAAGCAAAAAATGGCGGCCATTTTGTTTTTCAAGATGGCTGCCATAAAAGTGACATGAAAATTTGAGGATGATACTTTTCTTTCTTATGAGATATTATCCTTTCATAAAAACCCAGTTTCAGAAAATCCAGGAGGATTTAAAACTAATTCACCATACACAACCTACTATAATGTGCTTTTGTATTCTGGGGCGCATTTCACGAACTCAAGCCTACATAGAATATTTTTTGAAATATGTTTGATTGGTTTAACGTCGCAGTTATATGTCATATGGCGACTCTCCAGCTTTGATGGTGGAGGAAGAGCCCAGGTGTCCCTCCGTGTATTATTTCATCACGAGCGGGCACCTGAGTAGACCATCGACCTTCCGTGAGACACCTGGATGGCTTCCTCACCTAAATAATTCAACGTCCCGAGTGAAGCTCAAACCTACATCGGTGAGGGCCAAGTGATTTGAAGTCGGCGACCTTATCCACTCGGCCACGGAGGCCCCTTACCTAGGACAAAGTGAGAATATTGGAGTAATGAGTTTCAGGAATATAATTCAAAGTAGATTCATATTAAGTATTCGGTTATTCTTATAATCTGACCCGATAAAAATATAATAGTTTTGTCCTAAACTTGAATTAACTACACCTTTTTAAAAGTTATATCCTATTTATAAATATGTTTCAAAAGTCCATACTTAGGAGAGATTTTAAGGTGATGTTTATGAACTTTTGTGAAGCGGGCCCTGTTACCTCCTACTGTAAAAATAATTATAACACATGTTTTTTCCAACAAAATTGCTATTTTGTCGTGTATCCATAGTTTCATGTTTATACAATTATATCAGGTTTAGATACAGTACACGCAATGTATAATGTATTTGGCGAAATTATTCAAGAGGTACTTCGTAAGAAACCTTCCTGTTTACTTAATATATAAATGTATGCAGTGATGCACTACCTAAACACTTTAATACACGCAGCTGTAAAGTGAAAAATAATCAAGCCTTAAGTAGGATTCTATTTAGTTTCCGGAGCGGAAATATACTTTACAAACGTTTCAGTCATTTCAAAAGCTCATGTTAAATCATTTCTCTTAATACAATAATTATGACAAAAAGTATATTTTTAGAATGTATGAGTAATTGTGTAACTGGAAGATAATACCAAGTAAGTAGATGACATGCGCAGTGAACTGCAGGTTATATAGACAGTAGCCATTTCGAAAATTATTAGGGAAGTTTGGAATAAGAATGTCTAAACTTTATATTTTGTTAATGGTGAGTAACGCTAATTGTCTTCAATTGAGTGGAACAATTATTTGCCTGTATTTCTAAGTGCAATGCATTAAAAGGTTATTCTGTTTTTATGTGTTTTGTTTATTAACAATTGCTGAAAATGTTACTTTCTACTTATATTTACATATTCCAAATTTCGGTATTACCTACGAAGATATAGCTACTATGTGTCTGTTAATAACAATAAATAGACCGGGATGTATATAAATTGTGAATCAGGCCATGTCGCTGCAATAGGATTGCTTTGAATAAAGATATAGGACGACCATGAACTTTTTGTAACTTATTCTTAAATTCAAAGTCAACTATTACAGTTATAAAGATATACCGCTATGATGGATAGTTCAATAGATTTCAATGAAAGTAACTGATAATCTGTTATTTTATCTTGTTCAGTATTTTTTTTTTCTTCCTTTTTTGGTTTGAAGTTTGTAAAATGTCTCAAGTTAAGGACGAAAAAACATTTTAAACAGTAGAAACACACTGTATTCCGCATACATGTATTAAGTACTGTGCATGCTTTTTTATAGTAAACATCAATTATCAAGTATTACATTTCATGGACCAGTTCTTGACCACAATCGTATGTTGAATATTGAAAGTTTTCATCAATTCAGCACATATGACACACACACACACACCCCGGTATTATTTCAGGCATGGGTGGCCACCTGGTAGACTTGAGCAGTGCTCGAACCCAGAGTTTATGGTCAAGTTATTTGATACCAACAACCTTCAACACTTGGCCATGGAGGCACCGTATTCAGTGTACTGGATAACAGTTATACTATCAAAAATAAAACATCACTAAAAAATAGAACTTTTACATTTCCGAGCTATATGTAATGTAATGTAATATTCAATGAGCTTATTATCAAAACATAATTAAAATTAGGTTCTATCAGAGAAGAAATATATTCCCCTTGCTATTCATGCTTTAATGGTTTTATTTTGTAATACATGTTGTAAGTTATTTACATATAACGAGGTATTCAGTTGGTCTGACAAACACATTCTTTTGAAATCTAGAAAAAAGTTCAATATAGCTTGACCAAGACGAAAGAAATATAATTACAAAAGAAGACCATTTTGAACTTGAATGTAGCAAAATTGTTCCAAATCTCGAGTATTTACACATTACCTTTTAGATGTGGCCGCTTACACTGTCTTAGTTCCACAAAAGTCATGGAAGTCATGGCACTTCAATTTTGTTCTGCAACATTATTTTCTATCTTATTTTCAAAATTAGTCTAAAAGTCAAGAAATTATTACAGCAAAGTTACTGAGGTCATATGCAATCACATTGCCGTTAATCAGTGGAGCTCGAACCTATGATCTACGTGTTAAGCGGTCGGAACCTTAATCACTTTACCGCCTTTTCGCTAAAAGTAATATTTTAAAGATGAAAATGAAGACAAAATAAATAAATGGTTATCCTAGTTGGGTTTGAACTTACGACTGAAAATTGAAAACAAATAATTAAAGGTATGCAACGATCTTAAACTATTTTATATTTCATGTTAAGGAACTGTGAAGTATAATCCATGATTGAAGCAAACTTCTCTTTAATTTCTCATGTGGTTTCTATTGTGAACATTGGTCAACTCATAGTGTTGTTTACACTCAATTTCTGCTACATCATCTGGAAGACAAGTCTGCTGTCACAACTGATGGAGCTGTTTCACTGTTTCACTGTTCCACATTAAAATAGATATTCAAATAGCATTAACGTACACAAACTGTATCTTAAGATATATATTTTCATAACAGATATGTCGCCCTAAAGAAAAGTGACCTACCAAGTGCTTGATGGCGAATCGAAAAAAGAACAAAGACGGACGAAATTACTCCCAGGATGACCAAAATGGTAAGTGAAACTTTGTAGTCTTATTTCGTGAATTGTTCCATAATCACAGATCCCCTCTCTAAATTCTAGTTTGTTTAGGTCTGTTTATTGCTTTCTCGTTAATGATATACCGCTTTTCATGGAATGGCACAGCGTGTATCATTGAAGGTTCCGTGTACATCCCGGTATAAATACATCTGTGAGTGTCTCTAAATTTGATCTTCTTGGTATTTTAAACATGTGCAGATGTTGAATTCTGCTCAACCCAGGCTAGTGTGTGTGTGTGTGTTGGGGGGGGGGGGGGGGGGGGGGGGGGGGGGTGAACGGCAGTTTACATTTCGACAACCGTCCGCTAAAAGGCTCATTCAAACCGAGCCTGCAACATTTTCATTTATGTCGTGTTGGGCGGCCTGTGGTTTTCCACTTCTATTCCGGATATAAACTATACATCACTCTAAAGATCTTTGAAGGTGGTAGTAGGATCTATTTAAATTTCAATAATATCTTCATTGATGTCAATTCTACTGTCAAAATATATTTGTCCATCGTAGAAAAACAGGCAAAATCACAATTTGGATATTTTACCTTCTTTGCATAGAATTATGGCTTTTTGCTAACAAAGACACCATGATGTTCATCAACAAATGAAGAAAATCCTTCCTATTTTGTGTCCAAATGGCCGAAATTAAATGGAATATACCCTACCAAAGTCGTTGTTTGACAATGAAATCAAATTTAATCAAGGTCATTTGAAAATTAAAAATGGTCCTATTACCGGCCTTATGGTTCTTTTAAACAAGATATAACATTTTGTATTTCAAGAAAACAGAGTTAAAACCTTATAATGGGGAATTTGGATCGAAAATATGAGAAGTAAATTATTGAAATGAGATGAAACCATTTTATGTTTGAAGAAACTTAATGGATTTGTAACTCCATTATCGTACTTCCGGTTTACAGTATGTACACTTTTATCGAAGCAATATATCGTAAAATTATAAGATGACTTCACACGCTCTCTTAGAATCTCTTCAATAACAAGAGCTGTCACTAATGGTGACAAATGCCCCCACAGCACCTTGACCTTTGACCTGGTGACCCCAAAGTCAGTAGGGGTGGTGTACTCAACAAGTACTATCAGCAAGTGAAGTATGAAGGTGCTGGGTGAAGTGGTTCGCATGTAGAGTGCCTTCATGCAAAAAGTTAACGTTGGTCCCTGTGACCTTGACCTTTGACCTGGTGACCCCAAAGTCAGTAGGAGTGGTGTACCTAATAAGTACTATCAGCAAGTGAAGTTTGAAGGTCCTGGGTGCAGTAGTTTCCGAGTAAAGGGCCTTCATGCAAAAAGTTAACGTTGGGCCTTGTGACCTTGACCTTTAACCTGGTGACCCCAAAGTCAGTAGGGGTGGTATACTCAATAAGTACTATCAGCACGTGAAGTTTGAAGGTCCTGGGAGCAGTGGTTCGCGAGTAAAGTGCCTTCATTCAAAAAGTTAACGTTGTGACGAACGAACGAACTAACGGACGGACAGTTGAAAACTAATATGCCTCCCTTCGGGGGCATAAAGAAGTCACTCTCTAGTTTCGCCGTCATTGCTCATCAGTTCTTGCACGAAAAGGCAAATTTCCAGCATTTATGTGAGGTAAAGTCAACATTATTGTTTAAATGTCAGTTCCAGAAGCTGCTATTATTTCCCTTGGTCGATGGTCGTCATTTAAGCTGTCTAAAAACCTGAATACAAGACTTTTTACTAGTTTTCTATCTTTTCTTACATTGAAAACAAGACGATAAACCGAAAGGAAGTTTTGTTTATTTTCAAAACATGCGCATTAAGACATTGTGATACAAGTTATGCTGGACTTTATTCATCCGAGTGAATATACTGAACCTTGCTTCATGCGGCTATTTGACGTCAAAATTGACGTTATAATGTTCTCTCATCGGTCCCCGCGTCAACCATTGTTTATCGCATAATATACAACGTTTGACATCGTTTTTGTTTAACCTACCAAAAATAGAACCATGTTATAACGGTGTATATAATGCAGATCGTTAATTAGTCATAACTAAATTATGAGGAGGCACTTTTTTTTCGTGTTAGCTCATCAACCTGAATGAAGCACGTTTGAATAAAAAAGCAACTGATTTTAAGAAAATATTTAGTTTATCGTCCAGCTCCGTTTATTTGTAATAATTTGAATATGTTAGTGATTCCATTTTAGCTCACTGAGTAGTCTTAAGGGTAAGACACTGCGATTCATTGTCCGCCGTCGTTCGTTCAGATTTTCTTCTAACCTCTTCCCTGAACATTTAGTGGAAGTGGATAAAATCTGACACGGGCTTTCTTCCAAAGCTGTGGTAAAGGGTCTGTTTGGCTGCACATAAGGACTGTGAAACTTAAAATAGGTTATGTTTAAACGGCATCTCTTTTCAAATAAACGGATTCATTTTGAAATGATTTTACGGAAATGCTAATTTAGTGACAACAGCGGGGTGCGAGAGGAGAGGGGTGAGGGAGGGGGACATGGTCACTTTTCACTATATGCATATAATGGAACATTTTAAAAGCAACTCAAGGGAAACAGTTTAACGAATTTCAAAACAATTTTACAGAAATATTACATTGTTAACCTACAATTGTTCAAGTAAGAAATAAAAATAGCGGCCCTGGGCTGTTTATATAAACCACTTCGAAAATCTTCTTAAGCCAACGGATGTATTTCAACACAGTTTTCTTTGGGTGATTGTTAACATTATATTGATTTACTAAAACACATGATCGCCTTGTTATCTGTTTGAGCTGTGAAACTCCGATGTGCAACCTAGGGGCATCATGACTGTAACATTTAAAATATTCCGAATCTCAAAAACATTTCCACATTGAAATGATAGCATATATAACTGCTAAAAGGGCAGGGGCATTATTTAGACTGCAACACTGAAAAGAAACCACTACAGCAATTTAATAGTCTTCATTTTCAGTGTACTTTGATTTTTTAATAAGTATTGACGCTACATGTTTTTTTTAAATTCAGGGGTCAGAAGTATAAGTTACAGATTTTTAATTACAGACACCACTTCGCAAGATGGAAGCAGGAGTATGGTGCAAGTGTACCAAGCTAATAACATTCTACCGGATCAGCAAAATAATATTTCCTCGGGCGGGGAAATACTTGGTGGACTACAATCACCAGACAAGCCCTGTATTTCAAAACGTTCGTCATTAATATATTCAGGTACATATTTCCTCTACAAGTAACGATTCCATTGTTTTAAGCCTAAAGACAGTAGGTTAAATATTTTTTGACAGAACGATTTCATTAACAAGAAATAAGATGTACATAAAAAAATGAGTTTAGTGCTAAGCTGACGCGATAAACAGTGTTGTGAACAAGTGGCGACACGGCATAATGGCAAGAACGTCAAAAATATTTTATCTCGTTGAGAAACGAGGGCCACTTATAACTATTGCTCCATTTATACAATTTTATGAGTATGAATGCATTGCTATCATATATAAAGGAAATTATGAAATACATTGTGAGCATACAAATAAATTATGCTGAAGGCTTATTGGCGTAATATTTTTTATTACTTTATCAGAACGAAAATGACACTCTTTCAACAGACAAAGGCAGTTTCTATAATATCAATATACATTACATAATATGTTAACAGTTGTGCATTCATGCTAGTATACACTGAAGTAAATTAAAACCGCATGATCCGTTAAGTCAAATATTTCAACCTGTATTATTTGCAAGTATTTTATTAAATTAAAAAATAAACATTTATCATAATTTATTAAACCCGATTTAATGTGATGGTTTCGTTTGTTACTGCTGCACGTGGAGCTGGTGTTAAAATTTATGCCAAATAAAATCAATAACTGAACCGCACCATGAGAAAACCAACACAGTGCGTTTGCAGTCTGGTCAGGATCCATGCTGTTCGCTAACGGTTTCTCTAATTGCAATAGGCTTTGAAAGTGAACATCATTGATCCTGACCAGACTGCGCTGGTCGCAAACGCATTATGTTGGTTTTCTCATGGCGCGGCTCAATATATTGCATGCACTTACAAATATTAATTCAACGTAAGCCGCCTATGATAAACGAACGGACAGTGGAATTGAACTTTTAAAACTATATTTATATAGTATTCTAATCTGTATTTTCACTGACTTGTCATTGTTTCTAAATGAATGAAAATGCTATTTTTGTAATCTAAATGCCATAAAAAGTCAATTACAAAACATTAGTTACAGAAACTACTCATATTTTCAGAAGGTTTAGTACCAAGCTAAGTACCAGATTCAGGTGAATTTTTCTATTAACAGTTGATAAATATAAAAACACAATTACCTTTAATACAGGCAATAGCAAAAATTAGAGTATACTGAACATGGAAGACAGTTATAAAGTCTTAAGTGAATATTGTCCTTCCGCAAATTAAGTTGAAAACATTCAAACAAATGATGCGTTCATGCAAGCTTTCAACACGGTGTTCATTAACTTATTTATAAAAGGGAAACGTTTTATTTTAGTATTTTAGGCATTAGGTACATGAATATGCTAGAATCGAAATTAAATAACGGTTACTGATAATCTGTTAGAGTATTTTATGACAAATGGTTTTTATAGTTGGAACAAATATGCGCAATTTCAAATACTAATATACATTTGACAGCATTGTTGCAACTTTTCCTCTTCGAATGCAATTAAAGGAAAACATATATTCGATAATCCTGCATAATGTCCTAAATTTTTAAACCTTAAACAAGTCACTTTGAGCAAAATGTGCGTCCTTTGTTACCCCGTATTTTGATTTAGAATCGTTGATATTTCTGATTCTGCGCGATCATGGAGACCGTTCCATGTTATCATGACAAACATTTGCTTTTAAAGTCAAAGCTTGAGGCATGAGGGTAATCATGAGCAAACAAATCAAACCAAATCTGCTATTATTTTGCTTGGTTACGCTCTTTGTTTCGAAAGGATCTTTCTATAGATTTTATTTCATAACAAGCCTGTTTCTGAATTAATTGCATTAGTTTTGTGCTTTTTTTAAATTCCAGCTAATAAAACATAATTCTTCTAATAGATACTCCAATTCCAGGAACTAAGTCGCCATCTGACCTATCAAAAAAAAAAAAAAAAAAAAAAAATCCAGGAACTATACGCACATGTATCATTGGTTTTTTACTTTCAGCTCTAGAAACAAGAGGCCAAGCTGACGGGCGAGGTATTTATCTTAGTTCTCTGTAAAGTTTGCTGTAATTCAGCATGACTGATAGAAATTATACTTTTTTCTTTATCCATCATTTTATGATCTTATGTGAGATTTTGGCTAGGTAACCAGTTTCTAAAATGATGTGACTTCGTCTCGTGTAAAGTCAGTGTAACCTAATGCTTGTAAAACTGATACTCCTGTCCGGTTTACGCAAGTAAAAGTAATCATTTTGCATATGACAATCACTGTTTGTTTTTTTTTTGTTCAAAATGTTTAGAGCAAATACCGATATTTACTGAAGAGGAGACAAGACCAAGTGATAGCGTTCAAGAGGCGAACGTCCTAAGTCAACATGATGTACCACATCGTCCACGATCAACTGGCGCAAATATTGAGCAACATATGATTTTACTGGTATGTCGTGATAAAAGCAATATGTATTATGATCAAACTGTCAAACGTGTATGTATTTTTTATTCATAATCAAAATGGATTTGTTTATTTTTTAAAATCATTTTATTTTTCTGATCATAACTTTTAAATTGTCAAAAATAAGAAATATTTTGTGTGTTATATGTTTGCCTGGAAGTGTTTGTTGTTCTGTGGCATTGTTTGTTCTATGGTATGCTTTGCTCAGTTAGGTCGAAATTATTGCATGTGGCATGTGAAGACCGGTGTTTCTTTCTACGTAGTATAAACGATCGGTAGTTATGTAGTCGGAAGCACTTTAAGCAGCTATACTGAATTATCATTTATGTGTCCGTTTAAGTTTATAAATGACTGTCCGTCATTGTGTGCAAAAGCACTGCAACTAACTTTAATATGAGCCGCGCCATGAGAAAACCAACATAGTGGGTTTGCGACCAGCATGGATCCAGACCAGCCTGCGCATCCGCGCAGTCTGGTCAGGATCCATGCTGTTCGCTTACATTTTCTCCAATTCCAATAGGCATTAAAAGCGAAAAGCATGGATCCTGACCAGACTGCGCGGATGCGCAGGATGGTCTGGATCCATGTTGGTCGCAAACCCACTATGTTGGTTTTCACATGGCACGGCTCTTATTACATTTTGTATTTACTAAGTTTATTTCCTTTTTAAGTATAAGTGACGTTTTTCTATATCATAAAAATCTCAATAGTAATTCAACTTTCTCCTCAGCAAAAGCACTATGCGTATATCAATAGGTTTTATTATTTTCCTTTCTTATTAACCACTGGAGTGAGAATTATGTTCTTCCAAAAAACTTTTACTGATTAAGTATGTTTGTATTTGTAGCAATCGAAGATACATAATGTCAAGTTCATTCACCCATTGTTTCCAAACCGTAGCTATGAATAGTCGAATTCAAAATAACCTGACCAACAAAGGTCATTATTCCTTTAGTAAACAAAGGGATATTTACTATATTTTCCGAAATGGTATCAAAATAGTCATTAATCTAGTTGTTGTAAGCAATGAATGTGATGTAAATGCCATTTTTATGAAACATTCGTTAGCCGACATGTGTTAAAAAAAGTCATAACAACTTCGATACATCTGTGAATAACTATTCTTCGACATACTTTTAGTCTATACAACACATTCTAAAGAAGATAACTGAAGGCAATAAATTTGCCCTTAAGGCTTTTGTCCTTTTTGTATTATGAACATTATATGGAAAGCTTGACTTTTTTTAGAAACTGTTCAAATTAGAATATATATTGATGGGTAACTGTTTGCATGTGACTATATTGCCCAGGGGTTTCTGGTTTATTATTCTTTTAGGGGTTTCAATATTTGTTTACCAAATTCCTTGTTCTTAGAAGTGAAATTTGTTCAGACCTACTTTAAATGAGTTGATGAATGTCTATGGATGGTTTTAATGTGTCTTTATGTCCTTTAATTATTGCTCCTTGCTTGCTTTTTACTCTACAGCAAAAACGCAAATTATGTGTATACGTTTCCAAAATGTATGGAAATAAACACATTTGTTGATATTGAAAATTCACATTACTGTGCCAGTCAAATATTCGACGAGAACACATAATTCACTCCTTATAACACTTGTTGATGATTTTTTGTATTTTAGATACGTATGATGTTACAATGGTTGCAGCAAGAAAACCGAAATCACCAACAGTGGGTTCAAGAAGAAAATCAAGAGCAGCTGCAACGGCTACATCAAGAGAACCGAATCCATCAACAGCGGGTTCAAGATGAAAACCAAGAGCAGCTGCAATGGATAAAACAGGAGAACCGAAACCATCAACAGCGGGTTCATGATGAAAATCAAGAGCAGCTTCAGCGGATAAAACAGGAGAACCGAAATCATCAACAGCGGGTTCAAGAAGAAAATCAAGAGCAGCTGCAACGGATAAAACAGGAGAACCGAAACCATCAACAGTGGGTTCAAAATGAAAATCAAGAGCAGTTGCAACGGATAAAACAGGAGAACCGAAATCATCAACAGCGGGTTCAAGAAGAAAATCAAGAGCAGCTACAACGGATAAAACAGGAGAACCGAAACCATCAACAGCGGGTTCAAGGAGGAAATCAAGAGCAATGGATTAAATGGGAGAACCGAAATCACCAACTGTGGATGCAAAGCAAAGAAAGAAAACAACATAACCAAATGCAACAGGAAAATCAGGAGCATTCTGAGCAGCAGCTTCGACAATTACGACAGGAACGTATAAAAGACCTGCAATTAAAACAGAAAGAAAATCTAAATATGCATAAACCTGTCATAGCAAAGTCTTTTGTAATGGAGCCACATTGGAAACAGGTATTTCAAAGAAGATCCATGAAAACTTCAGTTAAGCTAGGCAAACATAAAACAATAACATCAGTAACAAACAAATAAGTTATAAATGTCCATGCAACCAAGCTAGCTTTATCAAAGTAATTCTTTGTGTCCAAATTGAGCGGAGTTGAGTCCTACAGGCAATAACTGTCTTTGTCAAAGCATCATGACTAACTTGATTTAATTTCGTTTAGATAAATTATATACCCTTTATGTATATCAAGTATGTTTTGTATTATAAAAATATGAATTATAAATTTACAGTTGAATTAGATTTATCTCAGTAAGATCATTTTATACTAAATGTTTCAGCGAGACGGAGCTGATTACTCAGACGAGGGAGAAGGTATATATGCAAATTGATAAAATTCATACTAATTTCAAAAATATTATATATTAATATGCGATGCTCGGTTTTGCAGGAAAAAAACAGCGTATAAGCTTACCTGCACCATTATACCGGCAGTATACATGTATCTTGATCTTAAAGATTAGCCTTTTATATGTTCAGCTAAAACGCGATCACGAACGATAATTATATAAAGTATATAAATAGATGGAATATGTTAGTTTTAATTTGTAACTTTGTTAGGGCTAAATTATAGTTAAAGACTAGAATGACAAACATAATTCTTTGGAAGTGAATGATGTGGAACGAAGATGACACAATATTCATTCCGATGTATAGAAGTCAGATCATTTATTCACATTTTTTTGTGTGCCTCATCCCACCCTATCCCCATCTTTCGCTTTTTTGTGCCCCCCACCCCCTCAACCCCATTATTTTGGAGAGGGGACACTATGAGTTGCCCTTTTCCGCCCGTCTGTCCAAGCCCACATTTGCATACATGGTGGCTATAGGAACAATAGGTAACTACACTTTTTCTTTGATGTCATTCATTCCGTAAGGTTTTTATGTGGCTATTTTTCTTTTACATGGCTAAAAGAACAAAAGAGATAACAAAAAAGTAGCCACATAAATACCCATGTGTAGGAACGTCCGTCCGAATGTGTATCATTCATGTCCCAAAAAGTATTTGACCCAGAGTAATCAAACCTCACAGGATTGTTATTCAGCACGGGAAGCAGTGCACCAGGGGTTTTTTTTTTGGTTTTTCAACAGTCGGGCCAGGTTATCCCCTTATTCAAATAGCATAAAAAGGGCCTATTTTGTGTCGCACGTTTTCAAAAAGGATCTGACCCAGTTATATGCAGGAATATTTTTAGAATGTGAATTGTAAACGGGGATTTTGTTAGAGATATACCAGTCAGACAAAAGTTAGGGCCCCTTGACGTAGAAAAATAAAATCATGGAAAAGATAAAAAAATTGTTTCGCACTATCAAAAATTATCACTAGGGTCATGAAACTAAAAAATATTTTTATTGTGAGGCTGGCACATTTTTGTTCTGAATATTTATGGGTCAGACCAAGTATGGCGCAGTTAACATTAGAGGATTGTTTTTAGTATGTGAAGTGCGCCCCTGGTGTTCTTTTTGGGGATTTTCACCAGCCGGGGTTAAAGTTATGGCCCTTTGACTTAGGGGGAAAAAACACATAAAGTCTTATGTTAATGTCTAAAAATTCTCCTAGAGTAATGAAATCATGTGGGAATATTATCCATCATGGAATTTTGCCCTAAATTTTTGTGTTTTATTTTCACCAGAGTTATGGCCCTTGACTTAGTCAAAAAAAAGGTTTATCAAACTGTACTTGACCTAGAGTTATAAAACTTTAAAAGGTTGTTTTTACCTAAAAAATTTTTGCATTGGTGTACTTTTTCAGTTTTTACTTTCCCTTCATAGTGAAAAATAACAAAAATTTTTAATTTTTTGTTAAAAACTCTTAAAAAAGTACAAACCTTTGGGGTATAATATTTTTAATCAAAGGTTGGTGGTCCCTGTGTCCTATGGACCCCATCAAATTTTAAATTTGTTGTTTCCCCCTATGTAAAAAATTTAGGGAAAATTTTTCAAAAGTTGGCATTAGCTTCTTTTTCTAACAGGTTTCAAACTTTTAGAACACCCTAAATAAAAAAAAAAATATCTAGTTTCACGTTTGACATTTATTAACACTTTTTTTATCTTATTTAAGGGAATTTGTTGCAGGGGGCAAAAAAAATGAAAAGGGTTATTGCATATACATGACAAAAAAATTATCAGGGGGTAGAAAAAGACAGCATGAATTAGCTGCTACGATGGAACGCGACACTGGCATTGTATGGTACCCAGAGAAAAAGGATTCCTTTTTTTTATTTTTCTTCTCTGACCCCAGACTTGTCCATTGATTTATCAAATGCAAAATAATTTAAAGCTTTTTTGCCCAATTTTCTTTTTCAATATATTTAGTAATTTAAAAAGCAATAATGTAAAAGTAAAAAATTCAAGCTTAAATTTTAATTCATTAAACCCTTTTAACGTTTTTTTTTTTAAAAAACCCAAATTTATATGTAAAATGACATTTCACATTTTTTTTTTTTCATATAAAAGAAAGGGGAAAAAGCGCTGAAAAGAATTTTTAAAGCATCAGTTAAATGCAGTCTTCAGTTTTTTAAAACCCGAAATTTTTTTTTTAGTAAAAAGGAAAAAATGAAGGAGGAGATGAAATTCACTGTAAAAAAGTTGTTCAAAAGATATGGCCATGAGGAGGGGTAAAAGCAAAGCTTTTTACGCCCTGTACATTTTGGCTTATCTTTGATGTGACTTACAATATGTTTAGAAATTTTTGCTTGCTTGTATATTGTCAAGTATAAGTCAAATTTAATCTTTATCTCGATATGACAGGATAAAAAAAAATTTTGTATTTAGGGTTTTCTGTGCATTTGGGGGGTGTATTTGTTGATCTGAAACGAATGAAAGTCTCTTCAGAACAAAAAGTAACAAAAAAAAAAAGGTTTTTCCACGCAGTTACGGTAGGGGCCGTAAGGGACAATGGCAAACTTTTTTTTTACTACCCTCCGAGTGCGGTTTGGGTATTCTGGGGTTTTTTGAAAATGTTTTCTACTGCCCAAAGGAGCCGAAATCGCATACGATGATACTTTCGCAGGGAAAATTGCAATTGTCAATACGGGTCCACTACCTTTAAATAGGTCAAAGCCGCTTTAATAAAAATTTTAATTTGTCCCCGGTTTTTTCTTTTGTCTTGTTTGACGTCTAAATTTGATAGTTTAACCCTTTTTTCGATCATCCAGGTTTCGTTCAAATTGTTAAAGAGAGTAAAGTAAAATTAGTGTATTATTTTCAGAATGATAAATATTAAGTTTTGAGGAATCAAAATTGGGCGGAATGATATAAACTGGAAAAGGGATCGCCCTTCTCTGTCATAAACGGTGTTTCAGATTGATTTTCCCGAAGGGAGGTCTAATGTTGCACAAAAAAAACCCACAGTATCCGGGGAAGGGGGACTTCGGTTGCGGAGGAAACCCCTAAAGACCAACATGGATCAAAGGGAAAGACGATTCTAAAAAGGGATCGTGGTGCAAAAGGACGATTCTAAAAAGGGATCGCACAAAAGAAAAGATTCTAAAAAGGATCTTGCCAAGATGACAGAGAAGAAATTGACCTCAACGGGATGGAAACAAAGAAGATACTATTTGGCGGGAGGATATTGTTGTTAAAAAGTACTTTCTTAAAACAGTTGAAGCAGATTTGAGTTTCAATTTTAAAAACATTTAACGTGTCACGCATTGGGAGAACACAGTTTAATCGAAAAAATTATTTTTACGTACTTTTTAATTTACCATTTCTCACTTTTTGGAACGACTAATAAGAGATACATTAGATTTCTCTTCGCATTATAGAATATAGATATTAATTGGTTTGTAAGCAATTGATGCACACCGAATTATAATATAAAGTATCACTAAAAAAATCTATTTATACGGAAAAACACCAGCTAACCCGTCGTTGATACAGGAACTTTGGTCAACAGTCAAAATGTTAAGAAATCGAAACACACAAAATTAATGTTATTGTTATCTACCAAACCCTATTTTGAAAAAATACGAAAAAACCCCTAAAAAAAAATATTTAGAAGAATCCATTTAAAAAGTACAGATGTGTAGATTTTGATTTATTTTGCTAAAAATGGTTGAAAATTTGCAAAAAAATTTAAATGCTTTCTTTAAAAGGGCTTTTCAACGCCGTTATTAAAAAAACTAGCATTTAAGTAAACTTTTTTTTTTTATTTTTTAAAATTGGGGTTAAGTCGTAAATAAATAAATTTTATGGGAGCAAAGTTTGTCTTGTTTTTAAATGTTTACTTTTTTCATAACATATTGCCGATAACGGGCATTTTAAATATAGTTTCTGAAGTATTTTGAGATATTGGGAAATAACCCCCAAATTTGACAATATATATTGTTCTACTACATTTAGATCAGAATTTGGAAAAAATGCATTTAAATGAAAAATGTACAAGAGGCCAACGTTTATTTAATAAAGAATCCTCCCCGACCAGGGGGTAACTAGATCGTGGGTTTTGAAGTATTTGGTATTTTTTCGAAAATTTTTGCAAAACAAGCGCGATTTGCTGTTACATGAAAGAAAATTTTTTTATTTAACCCGTCTGCCCCGCGCTTGACTAAACACGAGTTAAGCAAAAAACAGATAAAATTTTTATTACAGAGCAGTCCTTTTATGAGAATGAAACATTTGAATATCGGATTATAAAGGATATTAAAGAAATATCAAAGATTGTTAGAAAAAAATGAATTTATTAGAGAATTGAACAAAAAACGTCCCAAAGAATACGCCAAAACAAAAGAAAATTGTAGAATGCTTAAAAAAAAATTCAAAAACCCTTATGGAAAAGCACACAAATCTCACTAGAGTTTCTTCGGTTTGGGTTTAAATCAAAGGGGTTTGGAACAAAATCGGAATATAAAACCCGAAGCTTGCTCGTTTTGGGGGTGGGTAAAAGGGGTTTTTCCCTTAAAAGAACCGCTTTTTCCGGGGTAATAGAGGGAATGTGCGATGTACGCGTGCGTTGTCTTTCCCTCATATTTCCTAAGAACCCACGAACATTTAAAAGGGTTGCGTATACATGGCGGATTGAAGGACAAACAAGGGCGAGTTTTTGGGGGAAGCTTGGCGGGTTCTTGAAGTAGATAGGGAGATGTATTTATTACAAGCGCTCATATTTTAGTCTCCCGAGACATGGGTAAATTGAACCAGTGTGGGAAATTTTTTACCCAGGCCCAGGAAACGATATTTAAAGTTTGAAGCTCACCAACCAGTTGTAGAAATCAAGTCGTTTTGGGAGAGGGGGTGCTTGCGTTTATAAAGAAGGGGCAACGGGCGAAACTGGAGAGGACATGGGAATTAAAGTACAGGACAGATTTCCCCCTTTTTGGAGGTTTCCAGCATGTCCCTTTCGTAGAAATCCCGGTATAAAAATTTTTTGATTTTTCCCTTAAATAAAAGGTTATAATAGATTCAAACAAATGAACTTAAGTTTCCTTTGAAGTTACTTGTATTAAAACACTCGAAAGCTGGGCTAAAATTATTCCATTACGAGCTTGAGCAATTGGTGATAAGTTTAAAAAAAAAAATAGCAGCATACTAGTATAAGTAAATTTCTAAAATGCGGGAAAAATAAAATGCATTTTAATTTTTTGGAACATCACTTTTTCCCTCAACACAAAAACTGAAATTTATTTTTTTTCAGGAATCGCCGTCCAAACTTTTCAAAAAAATGTTAATCGAAAAATAAATAGACTAATTTGAAGTAAAAAACTTACGGTTGTAAAATTTGGTTGCTTCCCGGTTGGACAAGAGGAAATTTTCGATTTCTGCTGGGCGGCAAAATTTAAACAATATGGTAGGAAGATTCTAATTTTGGAATTTTATTACATAAAAATTCGAGATAGAGAATTTGGGGAGAAACACTTTGCTGAATTTTGGGGGTTCTGGTGCTTGTATTTACTGATGAAAAAAAACGGCTTTTGTTATAGGATTTTTGAAGGTGGAAACCAGGCGTTATTATGTGACACCAATTTGTGATGGTTTTCACTTTGGAAAGCAAAAAGAAAGCACAAGGAATTCACATTGCATTTCCCAAACATACAAAATATACCAATGGAAAATTTGATGGGCCCTATTTATCACGGGGGTATAAACAATAGAAGTGATTCAGGGTACACAAAAACGAAGCTGTTTTTTAAACATTGGAAGAAAAAATTTTAAAAATTTTATCAGAAAAAAAACCAAAAGGTCGCCAGGCCCGTACTGAATTTAAAAAAAACATGAACACTAGAGTAAATCAAGAGTTACGTCCTGAAAATTGAATTAAACACGCTAAAGGGAGAAAACTTCTCTTAAAACCCATATCACGGAAACATTAAAGGAAAAAAAAAACATCGAGTTAAGCAGGATATAGATAAATTTAAAAAAACCAAAAAGAAAGATGCAGGAACAAAATTTTAAAACGCAGCTGCGGGGCAATAATTCTTAAAAAAACTCTTTCCGAACATTTTCGTTCAAATCCTGCGGCAAACGCTTGAATACCAATTTACATAAAAAATACAATTATTTTTACTGGGACGTTCAAAATTTTTTAGTATTAAAATAGCTTTTGCCAAGAGAGGGCTTTAAAATTCCACAAGGCTTAAATTTTATGTTAAAAAAGACAGATAAATTATAAAATGCTGCTGTCCAAAAAAGAAAATACCCCATAATTAAAAAACCTAGACAAAGTTACTTTTAATATAAAACATGAAATTAAAGTTAAAGGGCAAAAAGGGATAATCAAAAAAAGTGATTTTTTAGTCTTTTAATGAATTAGATAACAAATAGAAAACCTTGAGAAAAAACTAGAAAAAAAAATTACAAACGGGCATTTTTAAAAAAGAAAAAATGTATTTTAGTTCATACAAAAAAATGTTGCAGCCCCATTTTAATCAAGGGATTAGACCTTTAAAAGCGTGGGTTTTTTTATTCTAAAG
>NW_026461161.1:0-71115 GCF_021730395.1 Mercenaria mercenaria | reverse complement strand
AGTCATTTTTGTATAAAAACACAAAATGCAACATACTTACTCATTATTTTGCTCATAAATAGCTCGTTATTATTCATTGTTACCAATTTACTTTGATGTATAGCAAAGTCAGCAATTTAGTTCTTATCCGAATAAGTCAGAAGCAAGCCTATTATTTAAGGTCAAATGTTAAATTTGTTTAAAAATTTCGCTAAAAGCACCATTTCTGCAATGATTTTTCTTTATTGGTTTAAGGTATTTTTGTCACTAGTAACACTAATCATTATTCATCTTAAAATATCTAAAACAGACAATATAACTGTTGAAATGAAAATAAAAAAATGTTCTAGGTGAAACCTGACATTAAAGGTCAAAGGTCATTTTCATGTAAAAAAATTCAAAATACAGCATACTTTTTTTTTTCTTCGTTAAAATTTTATTTGTCATTTCTTTCATTGAAAATAGTTTTTCTTATGTATAATAACTAGGGTTAACTTAGAACAGTATGTGAGCTGAAATAGTATATGAAAAGATTTGATAAAATCATCCGAATGATCATAGCAATGTCATCTTTGACATCTGATTGAAGATTTAGCTTCTGTTGCACTGGTTACTACATTTTCAATTGTACTTTGTGCAGTTACTTATGATAAAAGTCAAATACTTCATTTACGTTTAAATTCATACGTATTTAAACATTTTCTGCTAATGCCAGCCACCTTAGTCGCCATCTTGTATTTCTCCATGGTAATGAAATGTGGAGCTGAATGGTTTTAAGACTGAAAACACATAAATGTTGTACATTCCAATGAGCATTAATGTTGAATTAAAACCGTTAATTTTATACCCAACGTTGATAATCGAATAGCCAAAATTTCAATTAATTTAACCTTGTGACCTTGAGTTTGACCTTGACCTAGTGGTTGTAAATATCTGTAAACACATTTTCTGAGGACTTGTACACTGTAAATGCAATGTAAGTTGTTTTCAATACCATCTTTTGATTTAATTAAAAATGCTGCTGACATTACCGTATATTGCCCATTTTCTTTAATTTGGCGGCCATCTTGGTCGCCATCTTGGATTTCTCCATAGTAATGAAAATATGGAGCTGAATGGTTTCAAGACTGAAAACACATTAATGTTGTACATAGCAATGGCCATTGATGTTGATTTTCTCGTAAAGTGTTAATTTTGTACCTGATGTTAATAGTCGAATAGCCAAAAATTCAATAAATTTGACCTTTTGAGTGTGGCCATGATCTTGAGGTTGTAGATATCTGTTAATCTAGGGCTATCCAATGTACTTGAACATGGTGTCAATCGCTAGCAAGGATCCATTACTACACATCAATATATGAAAAGGGTATATGTTTTGGTGATACAGGGTCGAACTTTATTGAAATTCTTTCCGACGTGGTCAAAATAGGCAGACTTTCTAAGTTCGAACACTACCTTGTGACCCCTAGAGCTATCCTAGGTACCTGAACAGGGTCTCAGTCTTTAGCTAGGACG
Organism: Mercenaria mercenaria; assembly: GCF_021730395.1. Classification (NCBI taxonomy): domain Eukaryota; kingdom Metazoa; phylum Mollusca; class Bivalvia; order Venerida; family Veneridae; genus Mercenaria; species Mercenaria mercenaria. Next base: position 69,621 of record NW_026461161.1, on the reverse strand, counting down.
TATGCCTACGAGACCATGTATGATAACTGTATATATCATGGTCAAAGGGGTTCGAGCCGGGTCTAAACCCTTTCAGAAATGGTCAAAATTGTCATATTTCGCAAGGTTGAACATTTTGTCGCTGTGTTTTTCATGCGATGAAACTGGACGTTGCACCGGAGAGGGAGCAGTTAATTATTATACGGCGACGACCTCTGTCGTAATAATGAGGACTGGTTCTCGGCTTCTTTTTATAAATTCAAAATTAATATGAGAACAATCTTATTTTGTTTCAGTCATTATTATGAGAACGATTATATGGCTGCTAATCAATATTTCATTGTGCGAATGGTGATAAGATCCTATCTATGCCTCTGTTTTTAAAGTACTGTTGATGTATCTAGATATAAACAATGTTATGAAAACAACAAAAATGTAACATGAAATTGAATTTTGCAATTATAAAACTATCTACTCAATATAAATTAAAATGCTTACATTTGAAATTTATTGATTATTTATAACTGAGACATTTTAATATTTCATTAAAAACACTGACTAGTGTCATCATTAAAATGATATAATGTTAATGTACATACAAATAGGGACAATGCACTTATAAAAACCAACATGGGAAATGAATTGGCATATTGAAATATCAACTAATAAAATGTATGAATTGGCGGATATCCCCTTCCATAAAGATAAAGTAATTTTGAAAGTTTATTTTTGATAAACACGTGATCAGTTTGTATTCAATTTGAAGGCACCCCTGGCATACTTTCTGAGAACCTGGTAGATAGTTGCTTTAAGGTAAGTCGATTAAAATAAGTATGGCTCGTTGTTAATAATACCAATGTACAATCTCTTTTCCAATTTCTTTATTGATATTATGAAAATAACCGAATGAGAAATATTTTAGAACAATTCTGTTTTGTGCAAGATTTACAACATAGATTTAAAACGTATGCACCAGGACTGGTTCCACTTTTAAATTATGAATTTAAAGAAGAATAAACTAAAAATGTAGTTTAAAAAGTTAATTTTGATTTTTATGTTCCCCGAATGGGAAAGAATTAGGTCGCCGTTTGATCCGCCCGTCCGTCAGTACGTTCGTCTGTCTGTCCGTTCGTTCGTCCGCATGTATAGTAGGACAGTTGGGAGAAAATAAATAATAGTAATTTCTTTTCACTCCATTTCTTTTCTGTGGAATAAAGAACGTTGTTTGTCCGTCCATCCATTGCATAATTCTTTTTCAGAAGTTTTCTACGCAATAAATGGCTGAAATTTAGCGATGCTTCATAGGAAGCTTTATTCTCAAGATGAGATGCGCATATTGTCTTCATGCTCAGGTTAAATGATTTTACACAGGGCGCGAAATTCATCTTCAGAGAAGGAATGATCTGAGCTGAGGGACAGAGTCAGAACAGATAGAGGAAAATCCTTTTTAGAAAGACTCCGCGAATAGGCAGTCTGATACTTTACACGCGAAGCCGTGTTTTCTGGGAAGAACAAGTACAGGCCTTTTAGTGATAGTATAGCGCATATTCTGTAACTTTCAGAATTATATACTGTAGAAATCGAACAGTCACGTGTTACCATGAACTCTGATCTATAAGACATGCCTTTTTTTCTAGCGAGATCGTCTTTGTGGGGTGGTAAAGGTCGCCGACTTGTAATCACAAAACTTATCATATAAAGCGTTCCGCTGAAAGGAATGTATGGTCATTGCATGGAAAAAGCATAGGGACTAAAGGTGCCCAATCGAATAATTTCTTCAAAATTGGAACAATTCTTAAGAAGTCATTTTATGTTCCATTTGACCTAACTATGTTCAATTAGAGAAATAGTTTCCAAATAGTTTGCAAAATTGCTAACTAAAAGATGAAAACTTGTCTGAGAACAAATAATTTCGTTTTGCCTAATTATGATGAAATATACACATCATGTGTAAATCTACAATATAAAAAGCAGTATCATATCCGATTTGGCGCCATTATCATAACTGTTCGACCCTGTTATTGTAATCAATGAAGTATCTAAACTTGGGTTCCTTCAGTACGAAAGACCGGTGGTGACATTTCAATTTCAAGAATTCACAATTTCTGAGTATGAATTCGTGAAGTAGAAATCATGAAGTATTTAAATGAAATCGAGAATTCCTTGAAATGGTATTTGTGAAATCATGAAATTGTGAATAATTGAATTCTTGAATTTTTGACATGAAATATGGAAATCTTGATTTTATGAAGTTGCAAATCATTAAATAACTGAAATCATGAATTATTGAATAGTTGAAATGTTTAGTTTGTGAAATTCCGAATTATTGAAATCCTGAATAATTAAAATCGATAATTCTTGAAATTGTAAATTATTGAAATATTGAATCATTGTAAAATCAAAATTTAAAATTGGAAATCACGAATTATTGAACTTCAGGAATTCACGAGTTCGCGAATTCATAATTTGTAGAATTCACGACTTTTGCGTGAAACATGGAAGTTGTGAATTATTGAATTTCAAGTATTGACGATTTCCAAATCGTGAATTCTTGAAATCTTGAAGTTCAGTAATTCATGAATTGACGATTTCAAGAATTCACGATTTTTGCGTGAATTTTTCTAAATCATGTATCTGTGAGATTGTGAATAATTGAACTTCAAGATTACAAGAATTCACAAATTCAGTAATTCACAATTGTTGCGTGAAATTTGGAAATCGTGAATTTGTGAATCATTGAACTTCAAGAATTCATGAATTCATGATTTGAAGAATTAACGACTTTTGCGTGATATTTGGAATTCGTGAATTCGTGAATTATTGAACTTCAAGCTTTCACGATTTCAAGAATTCACAATTTCCAAATTTTACGCAAAATGTCTGAATTCTTCAAATCGTAAATTCATAATTTTTTTAAGTTCAGTAATTTACAAATTCTCGATTTCCACATTTCATACAAAACTTGATTCTGAAATTTGTGAATTTTTGAAATCGTCAGTTCATGAAGTTCAATAATTCACGATTTCACAAATTCACGATTTCCAAGTTTCACGCAAAAATCAGGAATTCTTGATTCGTAAATTCATGAATACCTAAAGTTCAATAATTAATAATTCACGATTTCCAAATGTCAGGCAAATAACACGAATTCTAGAATTCACAAATTCACGATTTCCGAAAATCACACAAAAATCGTGTTCATTCTTGAATTCGTGAATTTCACTAGTTCACAAATTCATGATTTCCAAATTTCACGCAAAATTAATGTCAACAATTTAATATTTCAATTATTCAACAATTCAATATTTCAGTAATTGACAATTTAAAACTATTCTCGATTTCAATTATTTAAGATTTCAAATATTCAGAGTTTCAGAAGTTCAAGATTTCAATTTTCCAATATTTCACAACTTCATAATATAAGATTTCCATATTTCATGTCGAAAATTTAAGAATTCAATTGTTCACGATTTCATTATTTCACAAAGACCACTTCAAGAATTCTCGATTTCATTTATTATAATAAGTACTTTACGATTTCTAGTTCAGAAATCATGAATTCTTGAAATTCAAATGTCACCACCGGTCTTTCGTACTTCAGCGCATCCATTACTAGTGTCGTATGAAGATACATTCTATGCATTAAAACCAACAAAATGAAAGAAATTAGAACTTCAATGCTATACGCATAGTCATATATTTTATTAGCTCGACAGTGATAGTGTTAATTGTTGTTTTTCAGAAGGTCACATTTAAAATTAAGATGTATAATTTATAGTTTGCACTGATCTATATCTTGCGTCTAACCTTGGCTGAGGTTTTGCGTGCAAGTTACAATGAAGTCAATATCTCAGTAACTACTGAATCATCACACGTGCCTTTCCTGTGATCATCCCTATTGAAACAGTTAATTAAGACAACTCTTGCTTGAATATAATTCAAATTGTGGCCCAAGTTCGACTTTAAAATATTCTGGTTGAGACTTTACGTGTAAGTTCCATCAAGACCATATCTCAGTAACCACTTGATGTATTGGAAATAAAAAATAATCATTACACATAAAATGGTAACCTTCTGTCTGGCGCATTTATCAAACTGAAAACGAATTAATTTTCCACGTATTGTCCGACATAGATTGCTTTCTTTTCTGCTTTTTGGTTTCTTTGTGGGCGCAGAGAATTACATGATTGTCTTTTCATATTAAAGTTATTAAACGAGTTGAAAAAAGTAACAAAATGCGAGTCTCTCTCTTTCGTGCATTCTATCAGTCTTATTTAACGAGTGTAATAAATTCAATCTGGAAAGACACAAATGTAACATTCTTTTTAACACACGTACGCTTTTCCTGCTGAAACATAAAAAATCTTCTTTGTTAACCAACGTGAAAGCTTTATGACACTTAGTGTATTATTAAATTTATGTAATGGCTATACATTTTGTATTTTATTCCAACGAAGTCAGACATAATTATGATAAAATGTTTTCAGCAAAGTAATTTGGAAGCCTATTTAAGAGAAAATAGGTACACAGCGGATGATATTCCGTGACGACGAACAAATGGACAGATATATTTAGATAAAGTTTACTAGGAAATATAACTACACGTATATATAGGTAATATATATAACACAGTCTTGCAGATATGTTTTGCTGCACTGAATAAAAACTCTTTGACAGACTAGATGCAGAATATGGAAATAAGATATCAAGATGACAACCAACGTTACTTTTCGGTATGGTACACACTGGGAAAATCGCTCGATTCATGTCACCGTCCATGTCAATATTTGTACTTGAAATTGCATTGTTGGGCACACTGAAGTCACCTAAGGATTTCGATTGTTTTAGTGTCTTTTGTAACAAGGGTACCAAATTACATCATAATATTATTGTTTTTGGAAACATTATTTTTGTAATTCACTGGAAAGCATGGTACACATTAAACGACTTCTTCTCACGAACGACTTTAAGAATTTTACTAAACTTGGTCTGTAGCATCCTTGTAAGATTCTCTCACTCAGTAGTTATGCTTGACTGATTATAGGGGCCACCACAAGTAAAAACAAGAAAAAAAAATCTCCGAAAATGATTTCGTCTCTTAAACTGTCTGAGGGATCATCGCCAAACTTTGTCTGCTGCATCTTTCCAAGATCTATTTTCAAATGTATTTAACATAGATTTGCTTGAAAAATTCAAGGGGCTACCGCAGCTAAAATTTGAAAAAGAACCTCTATTCTAAACACAAATGTTATCACCGTGATACAATGTGTCATACATATTCATGCATTCAAGACCAAATTGTCTGTTTCAGGTGAGCGACTTAGGGCTACCATGGCCTTCTTGTTTATTTTAAAGATCTCCGAGGGTTTTTACAGGAACCATTTTATTGTTCTAAACGATTTTCAGAAGGCATTTTCAATAATAAAGGGGTTTGTTAGATTTATTTCAATGTTAATGACAATGTAAAAACAACTTTATTTTATGCCATTGATGTCTTATTCAACTGAAGATGTTGGAGAAAACCTGAAAACTCTGTTAAGAATTTGGGGGACCAAGTAGTGATAAAATATTAGTTGTCTCTACGGCTTCGCAAACTGAACATATAGAAATGAATTAATTTTGTTTCCCAAAGAAATGTGCGCTTTTTTTAAAAAAAAAAAGAACTAAGTCTGATTTACGACTTAAAATTGTATGGTTCGGAAAGCTATATGCGATCAAAGTAAAAGTATAGATGATATTTAACCTTTAAACATTCTTTACACAATATAACTATACTATAATATTCAAACGATTAGATCAATGCAATATCCAGATTAAATGTTATTTACTAAGTGAGGGGTACAGAACACCAATGAAAAACGAGGTCAACATCATCAAATAGAGATAGACCCTAAAATCTTCAATCATAGAAACGCATTAAATAAAGTCTAGAAATTGATTTTAAAGTCCTTGAAGTAACCAAAAATGATTTTACAAATGTGAAATTTAAGATTTGTTAATATCGATTACAGAAGTTTAAATATTTAATTTAAAGTTGTGATCCGCAAAGAATGACAGCTCTTGGTTTGGGCTACTACTTTTAAGCAGAGATATATACTATTCTATTTCCCTTGCAATTATACAAATGAGTGGAAAATGAAAACGGTTTATGACACATTTTTGCACAAGAAAAACTTTTAGGATTTATTCATATGTATTTGATTTACCTCTCAAAACCTGGTTCCTATGATTTTGTCAACTTACTTATGGTAAAAAATAGCTTTTAAAGGGAATTCCTATAGCTTTTTATGCGCATCTTTCTGCACAGCCGACACTTTCTATGGAAAACTAAAGTGAAGTCAACATTTGTTGAAACATGTGCAGACAAACTTAAATATGAGGAATCTTGAATGAAATAACATTTTTTATAAGTCTTATCAGTAATCAAATGTTGATACTGGTTTATGTTGTATTGACAATTATCATGTCTGACAGGTATTTTGCCATTTTTGTGGATGTGTTTCACATCGCATTTTAGTACAAAGACAGTGCATGTTGTTCATATAATTTAAGACAATTGACGTAGTACTGATAAACAATATCACCTTTCAGATTATTTAGTATTCAATTATAGAAAGAAATAAAAGAATTTAAAACCTTTTTTAACTTCTAGCAGATATACATGTAATCAGTTTGGTCAGGTTCGCGCCATTTTTCGTCTGAACATATGTTGTATTCAGGCGGTCTTTAACATGAAATTAAGCCTGGTGACCCATACATTTTAAGATATTTTTATGCTCACAATACAATTATTTATACACAAGAAAAACAGGAAAAAATTCTATGAAACAGTTTTTTTTTTTTCAAATTTAAAAAAATATTCTTCACTATGGGTATTTTTCATTGAGAAAAGTTCACAAACATTTTTTTTTTCATTTGTACCCATTATTGTCAGGATATAGTATTACAGATATGACTATGATATCAAATAAGTATATAATAAAATATGAAAAAATGAATAAACCTTATTGTGCTGTCTTGATATATATTTTGGCTGGTATTTATACAAAAAGCAGCAAATGTTGAAAATGTTGAAAAATCGATGGCAGTTTCAGCAACAGAGGGTGTGTTTAAAACAATTTTTCCCAAAAACAAGCCTAGTGACAAGCAAAGTGGCCCATTGTTGTTATTTGTTCATTGTTTTCAGCACAAATTTTCCTACCATATATATTTGAATTTGAAAAAAAAATCTATGAGAGGAAAAAAAATCTATAGGAATTCTCTTTAACAAGCCAAAAATAAAAGGAAATACTTGTAAGTATTTTATAATGCAGATAATACAGTTTTGCTTGTGTAAAATATCACAATAGAATCACTTTTGTAATACAGAACACCTGGTAGGATTAGTAAGGTGCAATTATATTGATTTCTTTTTCTTATGTCTATAACACAGCTCGAATTGATTGCCAGTTAAACAAAATGAAGGTTCAAGCTTATTTTTATCCTGCGATTAACAAGGTCTGACGCGCTTCAAGTAAGAGAACATTATGATGTCAAATATGACGTCAGATTGCCGCATGACATTCGGTTTATTACCACTTGGATTCAGCCCGGCATAATTTTTAAGAAAATAGTTCAATAGCATGTAAGAATCAAGGCCCTCTAATTTACCGAGTTCAGATGCTTATTTACCACAGTTTCTTTTTTAAAAGCAATGCTAGTTTGTCATACTTTCAATAGAAGTATACAATTTAGATCATCTTCACACCCGGAAGTGTGCCTAATATCGCTGAAAGTTTGCCAAATATCGATATAAGGCACACCAGCTCAGATGACCTCTGAAAACTGCTTGGCCACAGAGCTGACCAACTGACAATCTTAGAGTTAATGAGTTGTTTATTACATGCATAAATGCAATGACGAATTGTTTTAGGGATACCGTGTTTCATCACATTATAATATCTGCGGAATCCCAGAGGGTTGCTTGGTAGCCGAGTACGGAAGAATGAAGGTACCAAGGTATCTCGAGAGTTTTTGCAGATCCATACACGCATATATAGGGAATACAAACATACATTAATGCTAGTCTAACATAAAAAGACGAAAATGAATATATTTTCAATCCACGCCATTCAATTTCCATGAAGTGCACGGAATGTCATCGTTGTTTGATCATGTTGACGTGATTACCTTTTGAATTATACGTTTGTAGAACCGTATTACATTTAGGCTTTGCACGGAATGCCCATATGTAAAATGGTGTATTAGCAGCTCGTGAATGGTGTGAGAAACTCACTCTCTGCTTACATTATTCATTGTTCACCTGAAGCTAATTATGATATTTATACCATCTTAATCTTTAAAAAACATCTACAAGTTGAAAACATGTGTATAGTAGTTAATGCACGAAACATAAAAATAATCAGAGACACAATTTAAAGAGGAAGTAAATGGAGATGGAACATAAAGCTTTTAACGAAATATTAGTATACCTCGTATAAAAATGTTTTATTATTTTAATTTATTCTTTTACAGAGTGACGCCGACGGCAATATATATCAGCTTAAATTTGATACAGTGGATATCAACGGTGAATATTATATTGTGTCTGTACATAATCTATACTATCTGATGCAGTTGTTTTAATTTTCCTTTTTCAGACAGTTTAAATGTCGGTAGGCAAATTGTAGTTTTCACAAACAGTTCAAAAGGTAAAAAGTTCTGGTGCTTTTGTCAAGGTGAAAAATCCAGGATTCATCCGTGGTTATCTTACCTGAATACCATTTTTAAAGGTATACGTTGATAGTGAAGAATGTAAACTAAGTAACTACAACTCTTATTTTCAGTAAAATAAATTTGACAGTTTCTAATTAAATAAACATATTTTTAGTTTACATTCATAGAATTTATTTCCATTTGAAGGCATCGAGGACATTGTAACCAAGGGCTTGGAAGATTTTTCCTCTAAGGTATGTGGATTTGAATTAGTATGGCATGATAAAGGTCAAACCAGTATGCACAAAACGGCACCGTTTAATTAAACCTATATAATGTTTTACAAATGTAACTTATACGCATTGTATTTAGTACTTAGTCAGGTTCCATAGCTCTTGTCTGGCTAAATAAAATCTTTAAGAGAAATTAGGTGCCCAACTTCACATGCTTTGTAACAATCCAGTAATGTTTTATGATTCTAGGTCAAATACATTTTGAGATTCAATAGATATCAGCTGTTATGCCCTTAAAAGGAATTCCTATAGATTTTTATGCGCATCTTTCTGCGCAGCCAACACTATCTATCGAAAATTGAAGTGAAGTCAACATTTGTTGAGACATGTGACAGACAATCTTAAATATGAGGAATCTTGAATAAAATAGCATTGTTGATAAGTTTTATCAGTAATCAAATGTCGCTACTGGTTTATTTTGTATTGACATGCATCATGCTTGACATGCATTATGCCATTTTTGTGGCTGTGTTTTGACAGCACATTTTAGTACAAAGACAGTGTTGTTCATATAATGTTAGACAATTGACTTTGTATTGATAAGACAATATCTTCTTTCAGATTATTTAGTATTCAATTATAGAAAGAATTTAGCATTTTTAAAACTTTTTTTAACTTCTAGCAGATACACATGTAATCAATTTAGTCAGGTTCGTGCCATTTTTTGTCCGAACATGTGTTGTATTCAAGCGGTCTTAACATAAAATTTAGCCTGGTGACCCATATATTTTTAGCCATTTTTATGTTCACAATACACTTATTTATACACAAGAAAAACAGGAAAAAATTCTATGAATCAGTTTTTTTTTTCATAATTTAAAACTATATTCTTCAATATGCGTATTTTTAATTGAAAAAGTTCACAAAAGTGAATATGAAACAGGAATTTATTTTTCATTCGTACCCATTATTGTAAGAATATAGTATTACAAATATGTCTATGATATCAAATAAGTATATAATAAAATCTGTAAAAAGAATAAACCTTATTGTGCTGTCTTTATGCATATTTTGGTTGGTATTGATAAAAAATGCAGAACATGTTGAAAAATCGCAGGTAGTTTCAACAACAGTGGGTGTGCTTGGTGACCCATTTTTTTTATTTGTTCATTGTTTTCAGCACAAATTTTCCTATCATATATGTGAATTTTAAAAAAAATCTATGAAAGGAAAAAAAATATAGGAATTCTCTTTAATGTATATATCTGACTAAGTCAAAGGCCATAATCTCATAATCCAAGAAAAAGGAAACATTCTATTACACTTTTTAGTCTTAGCAAACTTTTCATGTCATTTAATAGTCAAAATAATGAAACTTCATCAATTCCATTTCTTAGTTGAAAAATCACAACATTTCCTCTTAATTATCCGCCTATGTTGCCTCCATAACTTTTCAAATTTCCATTTGATGTTACGATTCATAGGAATGAGACACACTTTAAAGGTGGACTAAGTGGAAATGGAGCATAAATCTTTTAACAAAATATTAGGTTACCTCGTTTGAAATGTTTTATTGCTTCTCATTCCTTTACAGGGTGACGGGGACGACAATGAAGGTAAATCTGATACAGAGGATATTGACACTGAATACTATATGGTGTCTAAACATAAACTATACTTTCTGATGCAGTTGTTTGATTTATTTTTCTGATAGTTTAAATGTCTTAAATAGTAGTTTTCTGAAAAATATATCGTTTTATAATCAGATGTTGAACTGAACTTGCTGTGCGATGCCGCATTGACAATTAAACTCTATTTTCAAAGATATTGCTCACATTTATAACGATATTTCAAGTGATCCTTTTCAAATTGCTATAAACAGAAATATGATCACATTTGGAAGGAGTTTGAAATTAAGTTCAAGGGGTCAAACGTTTTGGTGCTTTGGCTAGGGCCAAAAGTACAAGATTCATCCCATCCCTAGTTATCTTGACAGGAGCACAGCATTGGAATAGGTATACATTAAAATAAAAGAATCTATACAAATTTACTACTACTCATATCAACATCTTATATAAAACAATTTTGAAAGTTTGTGATTAATAAACACATTTTAAGTTTGTATTCATAGAATTTATTTCTAATTGAAGGTATCCGGGACATTATAATAAACAGCTTGGAAATGTTTGACTCTAAGGTAAGTCGAATTTAATTGATATGGCTAATTGACAGTCAAACAAGTCTACACAGAACGGAACCGTTTGACATATTTACTGTTGTAAATTCCTGTACATGTAAATGATTACGGATCATCCTATTTAGTATTGAATCATATCGTTACATTCATTTCATTTTTCTGTGAGAAATATAGTTCAAACAAATTTTCTTTTTATATCAATTAACTGTTTTAAAATAAAAATAACGACAGAAAAAGAAGTAGGTGTGTGTCTATTGGACTATAGTGATTCTCGCAATAACTATCACTGTACATGGTATTGTGACTCGAAGTGAAGTATTTTTAAGACTCATGGAACATAAACCTCTAATCACTTTGTGTAAGTTTCACAAAGTCAAGTTGCATGACCCTTGTCTGGCTGAGAACAAGAGAAGGTCAGGTTCCCAATCCTTGTTTAATGAATCTTGGTCAGGTGTATTTTGAGATATATGAGAGACAAAGCTTTTTGCTCTTTTTGCATTCTTCTAACTAAATCAAGGGCCATAATCCTATAGTCTAAGAGATAGGGCTTTTTCTTCGTTTTACTTTTTTGCCAAATCAAACTTTTGATTTTATTTCACAACTAGTAATATGAAGTTTCAGAAAAACTCATTTCTTAGTTTCTTTCTTATTCGTAAAAATAGAGACACACTTTAAACTGGGAGTGAGTGAGAATGGAACGTAAAGCTTTTAACAAAATATTAGCAAATTCGTATTAAATGTTTTATTGTACTCTTTTATTACTTTACAGGGTGACGCGGACGGCAATGGTGATGAGCGTAAATTTGCTACGGAGGATATTGACGGTGAATATTATAAATTTCTTTACATCAACTATATTATATGACGCTGTTGTTGTAATTTTCCTTTTCCAGTTAATTTTAGTGTGTGCATCTTAAAGACCTTAATATACTAGTTTTTACAAAACTATTTTATTTCATAATCGGATGCTGAACAGAACTTGCTGTGCGATGTCGTATTGAAACAATACTTGGGACATTAAAACTGTCCTTTTAAAAATGTCTCTCAAATATTGTAAGATATTTCATAGCGCTCATTCTTGAATTGCTGTTAACAGAGTTTTAAATTAAGTTCAAAATGTAAAATGTTGTGGTGCTTTTGCCAGGGTCAAAAGTATAGGATTCATCTCTAGTTATCTTGCCAGGAACATCATATGAATAGGTATACTTTGAGAGAGAAAAATCTGAACAAAGTTATTACTACTCATATCAACAGCTTAAGTAAAAGCATTTTGAAAGTTTATAATTAATACACACATTTTAAGTTTGGATTCCTAGAATTTATTTCTATTTGAAGACATCCAGAACATGGTAACTAAAGGCTTGGAAGATTTTGACTTTAAGGTAAGTCCAACCAGTCTACAGAAAATGGCACCGTTTAACGTTTATTTTGTTTATAACATACCCATACATGTACATGTTAACAGGTCATCCGAAATAGCTTATTTAACTAGATCGTTACATACAATTATTTTTAAATTATTTCAAACACTTTTCCTTTCCATATTTGTTGACAGTTATAGTGAAAATAACGAGAGAAAAATATAAGAACTAGATGTGTGTCCAAAGATCACTGGTTCTTGAAATTCCTGTAACTGTATATTGTTTTATGACTCTAGTTGAAATACTTTTAAGTCATATGGGGCATAAGGTTATAAGCACTTTGTTTCTGTTTTTTATGAAGTCATGTCCCATAGTTCTTGTCTGGCTGAATATAATGCCAAAGAGAACATCAGGTGTCCAACTTCTCATGCTATGTAATAATCCTTAATGTTATATGACTCTATGTCAAGCACATTTTAAGATACATGATACACCAACATTTATGATCTTAATACATTCTTGTAACGAAATCAAGGGCCATAATCCTTTAGATAGGGCTTCTTCTTCTTTATGTTTTAATTTTTTGCCCACAACCAGTTATATGAAGTTTCAATAAACTCATTTCTTAGTTGTCAAAGAGGGTGAAAACAATAAATTTTCATAATGTCCGCATTTACGGCCGCCATATTTTTTTTTCAAATTTCTATTTGTTGTTACGATTTTTAAAACAGAGACACACCTCAAAGAAAGTGTAAGTGGAAATTGAACATATAGCTTTAAACAAAATATTAGCAAACCACGTATGAAATATTTAACTGTGTTCTGATATTACTTTACAGGGTGATGCGGATGGCAATGCTGATGAGCGTAAATCAGATACAGAGGATATTGACAGTGAATACTATAAATTTTCTTTACCTAAACTATATTATCTGACGCAGTGGTTTTAATTATCCTTTTTACTAACAATTTAGTGTTTGTTGGAATCTTGAAAAGCTGTAAAAAGTGAAGTTTACACACATATTTCGTTTTATAAAAAGTTGCTGAACTGAATTAAATTTACGATGCAAGGGAAAGGTCAATATTGATGTTGGTAAAACGAATGTATTGTAACTGATATAAAACAATTCAACACGTATGCGAAAAGCACCATATGCAATATACATAGGAGATAAGTCAAAGACACCAATAAGTATAATTCAACTTTTGTGTAATGTAGGTATATTCACTATATACATAGGAGACTTCAAAGAGAAATTGCGTACATTCCCCTTAAGTTGAATTATACTAATTATTTTCTTTGTTCGCTCTTCTATGTATTTTGCATGAGATGCTTTTCGCTGAAATCAACTGGGGTGAAACTTTGTATTGGAAGAATAATTGCGATATTTAACCCGTTCTTTAAATAAAGGGCCTCTTGGATTTTTAAAATAGTTCATAGGTAGTTTTAAAGAGTCATTGACAGAGGAGGGAACGCTTTTAAAACGTAGTTCCAATGTGAGAAGTTTTAGTGTTTTAGTTCGGCTTGTCTTGATTAGACCAAAGGTGCAGGATTTATCCCTAGTTATCTAGTTGTCAAACAGAAACACGCCATAGAATAGAATCTATACAAGTTAGTATTGATAATACCAACATCTCAAGATAAAGCAATTTGAAAGTTTGTTTTTATGAACACATGATCAGTTTGCGTTTTTATTTGAAGGCGCCCATGACATTCCTACCGAGAACTTGGTACATAGCCGCTTGAAGGTAAGCCAATTAAAATGAATATGGTTTATTGTTAATCAAACCAATCTACAATCTCTTTCAATTTCTTTATTGATATAATGAAAATAACCGGATGAGAAATATTGTTTAAAAACAATTCTAAAAGGTTTTGTGCAGGTTTTACAATATAGATTTACAACATAGATTTAAAACGTATGCACAAGGTTCCACTATTAAATCATGTATTTAAAGAACAACAAATTACAAATGTAATTATTGATTTTGATTTTTATGTTCCCCGAATGGTAAAGCATTAAGTCGCCGCTACATCCGCCCGCAGTCAGTATGTGTTTGTGTCTGTCCGTTCGTTCGTTTGCATATTTAGTAGGACAGTCTTGTTGCAGGAAGAAAATAAACAACAGTGTTTCTTTTCATTCCGTTTCTTCTTTATGGCTAAAAGAACGTTGTTTTTCTTTCCGTTTGTCGCAAAATTCTTGTCCAGAGATTTTCTAACCAATCAATGGCTGGAATTTAGCAAAGCTTTATATGAAGCTTTACTCTCAAGAGGAGATGCGCATATTGTTTTTATGCCCCGGTTAGATGATCTTTTCACAAAGTTATTGCCCTTTGGTTATTGAACTTTAGTAAACTATATCCTTGGCCTGAGTATTTCTTTGCAACTACTGACAAGATTTCAGCAAAATGAGCCGGAAGCTTCCTTTCAAGAGACGATGCGCATATCATCTTCATGATTCGGTCAGATGAGTTTTCATAGATTTATTGCTGTTTGATTATTCAATATTGTTTGAGTGTTTAGTATTTTATAATATAGTAAACTATAGATCTATCCTTGTCAGGATTATTTACAAGTAATCTCTGGTTGACACTGAGTGAATCTTCATCGGAGCTTTACTCCAAAGAGGAGATGAGGATATCTTGTGAATGTCATTTCTCAACAGCTCTTTTCTTGATTCCTGCGAAACTTCTTTTAAAGCTTCACTACTGTGATACAATTTGTTCACCGTCGATGAATTCCGGTTTGTGCTTGTAATATGAGAAAATGCGTCATCAGTTTTCATCTTCTGTGTGAGAAAGGCATAATGTTCAATGGCTGAACAAGCGCACTTGGAAAGAAAATAACAAAAACAGGCTAATATTTGCTGAATGTCTTCAAAGGTCTTGATGACGTGTTAGAATTAAAATAATAAATCATTTTTTATTCAGATTTCAAACACACTTTCTTTTCATATTTGTTGACTGTAATAGTGAAAATAACGGGTGGAATAAAAGAACTAGATACGTGTCCATAGGACTATGGTGCTTACACTTCCTGTAATTGTAATTGTTTTATGACTCTAGGTTAAATATTTTAAGACATATGCAACACAAGGTTCTAAGCACATTTTTGTGTTTAGCACGAATTCACCTTAAATTGCTCCTTTCTGGTTGAAAAAAATCCAATAAACTGTCAATATTTGTACTTGAAATTGTATTGTTGGGCACACTGAAGTCACCTAAGGATTTCGATTGTTTTAGTGTGTGTGTGTTTTTTTTTTTTTGTAATAAGGGTACCAAATTATGTCATATTATTGCTTTAGGAAACATTATTTTTGTAAGTTACTGGAAAGCGTGGTACACATTAAACGTGTTCTTCTCACAAACGACTTTAAGAATTTTACCAAACTTGGTCTGTAGCATCCTTGTAAGGTCCACTCACTCAGTAGTTATGCTTAACTGATTATCGGGGCCACCACAAGTAAAAAAAAGAAAAGAACTTCGAAAATGATTTCGTCTCTTAAACTGAGGGATCATCGCCAAACTTGGTCTGCTGCATCTTTCCAAGATCTGTTTTCAAATTTATTTAACATAGATTCGCTTGAAAAATTCAAGGGGCTACCGCAGCTAAAATTTGAAAAAGAACCTCTTATTAAAAACACAAATGTTAATACCGGGATACAATGTGTCATACATATTCATGCATTCAAGGCGAAATTGTATGTTCCAGGTGAGCGACTTAGGGCCACCATGACCGTCTTGTTTATTTTAAAGATCTCCGAGGGTTGTTACGGGACCTTTTTTATTGTTCAAAACGATTTTCAGAGGGCATTTTCAATAATAAAGGGGTTTGTTAGATCTTTTTCAATGTTAATGACAACGTAAAAACAATCATATTTTATGCCATTGATGTCTTATTCAACTGAAGATGTTGG
The DNA here is from genome assembly GCF_021730395.1 of Mercenaria mercenaria. NCBI lineage: Eukaryota > Metazoa > Mollusca > Bivalvia > Venerida > Veneridae > Mercenaria > Mercenaria mercenaria. Next base: position 53,240 of record NW_026461161.1, on the reverse strand, counting down.
AGAAAGCATGAAAAATTTGGGGGACCAAGTAGTGATAAAATATTAGCTGTTGCTACGGCTCTGCAAACTGAACATATAGAAGTGAATTAACTTTGCTAAAAAAGAAAAACTAGATCTGTTCACGACTTATAATTGTAAGGTTCGGAAAGCTATATGCGATCAAAGTAAAAGTATAGATGATATTTAACCTTTAAACATTCTTTACACAATATAACTATACTATAATATTCAAACGATTAGATCAATGCAATATCCAGATTAAATATTATTTACTAAGTTTTGTACAGAACACCAATGAAAAACGAGGTCAACATCATCAAATAGAGATAGACCCTAAAATCTTCAATCATACAAACGCATTAAATAAAGTCTAGAAATTGATTTCCAAGTCCTTGAATAACCAAAAATGATTTCACAAATGTGAAATTTAAGATTTGTTAATATCAATTACAGAAGTTTAAATATTTAACACCTGGTAGGATTAGTAAGGTGCAATTATATTGATCTCTTTTACTTATGCCTACATCAAAACTGTTAGTGACAAACTGACCGATATCGCTATGAAGAAATTACGCATTGATAATACTATTAAGAATTCTAACACATTTCGAATTGATTGTCAGTTAAACAAAATGAAAGTTCAAGCTTATTTTCATCGTGCGATTAACAACGTCTGACGCGCTTCAAGTAAGAGAACATGATGATGTCAATTATGATGTCCGATTGCTACATGACATTCGGTTTATTACCACTTGGATTCAACCCGGCATAATTTTTAAGAAAATAGTTCAATAAGCATGTAAGAATGAAAACAATCAAGGCCCTCTAATTTACCGAGGTCAGATGCTTATTTACCACAGTTTCTTTTTTAAAATTAATGCTAGTTTGTAGATATTTGTCATTCTTTCAGTGGAAGTATACAATTTAGATCATCTTCACACCCGGAAGTGTGCCTAATGTCGCTGGAAGTTTGCCAAATATCGATATAAGGCAAAGCAGCTCAGATGACCTCTGAAAACTGCTTGGCCACAGAGGTGACCAACTGGCAATCTTAGAGTTAATGAGTTGTTTATTACATGCATAAATGCAATGACGAATTGTTTTGAGGATACCGTGTTTCATTACATTATAATATTCTGCTGAATCACAGGACGTTGCTTGGTGCCCGAGTACGGAAGGATGAAGGTACCAAGGTATCTCGAGAGTTTTTGCAGATCCATACACGCATACATAGGGAATACAAACATACATTAATGCTAGGCTAGCATAAAAAAAGACGAAAATGAATATATTTTCAATCCACGTCATTCAATTTCCATGAAGTGCACGGAATGTCATCGTTGCTTGATCATATTGACTTATTATTATTATTATCTTTATTTCCTCCATAACTGAAGAGCATTTGACAAACTCACTCTATGCTTACATAGTTCATTGTTCACCTAAAGCTAATTATGATATTTATACCATCTTAATCTTTAAAAAACATCTACAAGTTGAAAACATGTGTATAGTAGTTAATGCACGATAAAACTGACAGACACAATTTAAAGGGGAAGTAAATAGTGTGTGTGTGTTCGGGTTTAACGTCTTTTTAACATTTTTTCAGTCATATAAACGACGGTGTCTACTTGTAGCAGTGAGCACAATGCCCAACTTTATAGTGCTGCCTCACTGGAATATCACGCCGTATACACGTGGCATGATACCCCACCCAGTCACATTATACTGACACCGGGCTGACCAGTCCCAGCACTATGCTATTAATGCTGAGCGCCAAGCGAGGAAGCTACTAGTACCATTTTTACGTCTTTGGTATGACGCGGCCGGGGATCAAACCCACGAACTCCCGCACTCCAAGCGGACGCTCTACCACTAGGCTACCGAGGCCGTGGAAGTAAAAAGAGATGAAACATAAAGCTTTCAACGAAATATTAGTAAACTACGGTGGTATGTTTAGGACATGCAATTATGTTTTTAGGATTTAATTATCTTGAGCGAACAACATCTTATTTTGTGCGCACGACATCTTATCTTGAGCGATCAACATATTATCTTAAGCGATCAACATATTATCTTGAGTGATCAACATCTTATCTCGAGCGATCAACATCTTGTCTTGAGCGATCAACATATTATCTCGAGCGATCAAGATCTTTTCTCGAGCGATCAACATTTTATCTTGAGCGATCAACATCTTATCTTGAGCGATCAACATCTTATCTCGAGCGATCAATATCTTATTTCGTGCGCATGACATCTTATCATGAGCGATCAACATCTTATCTCGAGCGATCAACATCTTATTTTGAGCGATCAACATATTATCTTGAGCGATCAACATCTTATCTCGAGCGATCAATATCTTATTTCGTGCGCATGACATCTTATCATGAGCGATCAACATCTTATCTCGAGCGATCAACATACTGATCGCGATTGGACCCTAGCGCGAACAATTTTCTGAACCGCGGGGATGCGCGGTTTTTTCATGCATCTCCGCAATACAATTAACAGCGTCCGCCGCGACCAAATGCAATAAAATCGGTTGCAGTGTCCCGCTGATGGTTGCGGCGCATCGCGATGAAGTGCCGGTGGTTCGCGGTGAATTGCGATGAATCGCCACGATTTACAGGTAAATGCAGTGACTTGTTGTTATGTATACAGTTAATTTAAAATTTCAACACTATGATGGGATAAGAAATGAAGAACTTAAACAATGTTTTATATTTTTGAATCATTTATTTCTTCTTACTTTTCTATTCAGGTGTTATTTTCATTAACTAATAAACTTTAATAAATGCAAGGATTATATTTTTAAAACATCAGGGTTATGAAATTTAATATCACTATGTCTTTAAACTTGTATAATATATATATATATATATATATATATATATATATATATATATATATATATATATATATATATATGTACTACTGTATAATTTGTTAATTCATTTAGAAAATAAATAGTATTTTGTATTTTGCAAGCATTTATATCTTTTAACTATTCTATTTCAAGTATAATTTCCATTAAATTCTATAATTTCATAAAATAGTTGCACGAAAGACTTCATTGCTTTTAAAATTTGGCGTTATGTAATTTCGTTGAACTCGTATACCATAATTAGCTACTGTGAAATCATTAATATTCGTGGGGGACTAATGTTCGTGTATTTCGTTGTTGAGTGAATCTACGAAATTTAATCCCAACGAACAAGTAAAATTCCCATTCATTTTATGTTCAAAAGTTGAAATCCACGAATTCACATCCCCACGAAATTGCCGTTTTGACCAAAACCACGAAATTTCATGCCCACGCAATTAAATGATTTCACAGTAATTCATTTTAACCAGATTATTTTGGTTTTGAATAATATTGCATGACTATTTAATAAAACACTATTTATGTTGAAGTAATTGATGTCGATGGCTTAGTTGCGAAAATACATCACACATCGAAAATTCGATTTCATTCATCAACGTATTGTGGTCGATAATTGCCCAAATTTCAATGATGCCCATTTGTTTTAATTCCGAGATATGAATTTAATTATAGTTGATTATTTATTTGAGTGTTTTATGCCATGTTCTAAATTTTCCACTGATCAGTTCGTTAACCAATAAAAATGTTACTAGTCAAGCATTAAGTACACGTGGAAATTAAAGACTTGAAAACAGTCATTGTTCAACATAGTTGTGATATTGTGTTTAACTTAAAAGTTATAGAATTACGCTGGAATTAAAAAGTTCCCTATAATGGCACTTCGTCAACGGACGAATTAAATTTCGCATTTTCTTGTAAAATACTTGTTTGACGACAGGAAACAGATCAGGAATTAAAGGACTTATTAGAACTAACGATGACGTAATTGAAGATTTCACTTCGTTATCTTATTTATCTTATATCTTATTATTTTCCGGGAGTTTTGCATATTAATATAAGGCGCGCCTTGAGAAAACCAACAAAGTAGCTTAGCGACCAGCGTGGATCCTGACCAGCCTGCGCATCCGCGCGGTCTGATTAGGATCTGTGTTGTTCGCTAACTGTTTCTCTTACTGCAGTAGGTTATGAAAGCGAAAAGCTTGGATCCTTCCTAGACTGCGCGGTCACAATTAGGATCTGTGTTGTTCGCCAACTGTTTCTCTTACTGCAGTAGGTTATGAAAGCGAACAGCTTGGATCCTTCCTAGACTGCGCGGTCACAAAGCCACTATGTTGATTTTCTCATGGCGAGGCTCAATTATATAGTGAATTAATTTTTTTCTGATATTATAAGATTACGAGTTTAAAAATCATATATTTACAGCTTTCTGTAATATTTTAGTGATCAATTCTGCTACATGTAAATAAGGCGTTGAAGGTGTTACATTGTGAAATAAAAAACTTTTTTTGAAATTAGAAAAAAAGCGATCCATCTATCCATTTTATTGGCCCCGAATTGCCACTAAATAAGGAGCGTTAAAACAACACAGAGATATACAACAATGATAAGTTATAGTTTATACTCAATGTCTGTATCAGTAAATAATACAAAGTTGTTACTTGGTTTAAATATTCTTTTATTTTGGCATAACTGGCCTTAACAAACACCAGACTGACAAGTATGACTAGAAAAGAATAATGACATATTTCAAAGTATATACATAGATGAACTTAAATCAGATAAAGTCTGGTGTAGAAAGTGAGCCAGTACGCCTCCTTCTTTCTTGGGAGTAGAGGCTTTAGATTAAAGCCTAACGCCACTCCACTAAGAAAGAAGGAAGAGACCAGCTCACCTATAACCAGATGGCATTACTCAAGAAGGAGACGCGGTGGGGATGGATGGTGTATAAGCACGCTGTTACTCGGCTGTGTTGATCTAAACACGGACTAGAAACAAAGAACTGTGTTTCAGCGGCTGACGCATGCTTCGGCGCGGTTTTGAACAAAGAGCTTATGTTTCAGTGGCTGGATTTGATCACGTGATGCATTTATTATAATGAGCGTCGAAAGTTTGTGTATTCGTCACGTGATGCATTTCTAAAGACGAGGCTCCGGAAGTTGATGTTTTCCAATGTTAAACGAAAGTAGAACTGTGTATTCGTTAAAATATTTATCGCCACATGATACATTAATGAAAACGAGGTTCCGAAGGTTACACTAAGGTAAACGGAAGTACATGTATGTATTCGTTACGCGCTAGCTTTAAAATGAGATTATGAAACGAAAGTAGATTCGTCACGTCTATACTTACATTTCTTATAAACCACGTTTATTACATAAACTTCCATTTATACTCAATGTCTATATCAGTAAATAATACAAAATTGTTACTTGGTTTAAATATTCTTTTATTTTGGCATAACTGGCCTTAACAAACACCAGACTGAAAAGTATGACTAGATAAGAATAATGACATATTCCAAAGTATATACATAGATGAACTTAAATCAGATAAAGTCTGGTGTAGAAAGTGAGATTTAGATTAAAGCCTAACGCCCAAAAGAACATAAGGATTTTTGGTGCATAGCTTCTTCCAAAAATCTTATGTTTAGTCCCAAAAGAGAAGGTGGGAATCCTTGTTGAGCAATACGTAAGTCAAAGATATGTATTCTATGAACAAAACTAAAGTACTTCATCAATGATAGAAAATGATAAAACCAATACAACTTACATGGTAGGTCTTACATCAAGACTTGTTTGAAAAACAAACAAAACTGTCACACCATTACAACCTGCTTGAAGTTTGGGTTGTGACGCGTGACATGACTGAAAATTGTCACACTGTTGCGACCTAAGTGTAGGTCTGGGTTATAACGAGGTTGCGACTGTCATACCGTTGCGACCTACGTGATAGGCCTGGGTAATGACGTGGTTGCGGACTGCCGTACCGTTGTGACCTATGGTTACAGGTATTGGCAGTGACATGACTGAAAACTTTCACACCGTTGCGACTCATGGTTATAGGTCTGGGTAATGTCATGACTGACAACTGTCACACCGTTGCGACCTACGATGTAGGCCTGAGATATGACATGGTTGATTACTGTCACACCGTTGTGACCTATGATTATAGGTCTGGGTAGTGACATAACTGAACAACTGTCACACCGTTGCGACCTATGGTTATAGGTCTGGGTAGTGACATGACTGACTGAAAACTGTCACACCGTTGCGGCCTGCGTTGTAGACCTGGGTTATGACGTGGTTGCTGGTTGCACATATCACACCGTTGCGACCTATGGTTTAAGGTCTTGGTAGTGACATGATTGAAAAACTGTCACACCGTTGCGACCCATGGTTATAGGTCTGGGTAGTGACATGACTGAAAACTGTCACACCACTGCAGGCTACGTTGTAGGCCTGGGTTATGACGTGGTTGCGAACCGTCACACCGTTGTGACCTATGGTTATAGGTCTGGGTAGTGAGGTGACTGAAAAACTGTCACACAGTTGCGACCTATTGTTATAGGTCTGGGTAGTGACAGGACTGAAAACTGTCACACCGTTGCGACCTACATTGTAGGCCTGGGATATGACGTGGTTGCGGACTATCACACCGTTGAGGCCTATGGTTATAGGTCTGGGTAGTGACATGACTGAAAACTGTCACACCATTGCAGCCTACGTTGTAGGCCAGGGTTATGACGTGGTTGCGAACCGTCACACCGTTGTGACCTATTGTTATAGGTCTGGGTAGTGACGTGACAGAAAAACTGTCACACCGTTGCGACCTATTGTAATAGGTCTGGGTAGTGACATGACTGTCTTGTCACACCGTTGCGACCTACATTGTAGGCCTGGGTTATGACGTGTTTGCGGTCTATCACACCGTTGCGACCTATGGTTATAGGTCTGGGTAGTGACATGACTGAAAACTGTCACACCGTTGCAGCCGACGTTGTAGGCCTGGGTTATGACATGATTGCAAACCGTCACACCGTTGCGACCTATGGTTATAGGTCTGGGTAGTGACATGACTTAAAGACTGTCACACCGTTGCGACCTTTGGTTATAGGTCTGGGTAGTGACATGACTGAAAACTGTCACACCGTTGCGGTCTACGTTGTAGACCTGGGTTATGACGTAGTTGCTGGTTGCACATATCACACCGCTGCGACCTATGGTTTTAGGTCTGGGTAGTGACATGACTGAAAAAACTGTCACACCGTTGCGACCCATGGTTATAGGTCTAGGTAGTGACATGACTGAAAACTGTCACACCGTTGCAGCCTACGTTAAACGTTGTAGACCTGGGTTATGATGTGGTTGCTGGCTGTCACACCGATGCGACCTATGGTTATAGGTCTGGGTAATGACATGACTGAAAACTGTCACACCGTTGCGACCTATGTTTATTGGTCTGGGTAGTGACATGGCTGAAAAACTGTCGCACAGTTGCAACCTATGGTTATAGGTCTGGGTAGTGACATGACTGAAAACTGTCACACCGTTGCGGCCTACGTTGTAGACCTGGGTTATGACGTGGTTGCTGGTTGCACTTTTCACACCGTTGCGACCTATGGTTATAGGTCTGGGTAGTGACATATCTGAATACTGTCACACCGTTGCGACCCATGGTTATACGTCTGGGTAGTGACATGACTGAAAACTGTCACACCGTTGAGTCCTACGTTGTAGACCTGGGTTATGACGTGGATGCTGGCTGTCACGCTGTTGCGACCTATGGTTATAGATAGCGACATGACTGAACTGTCAAACCGTGGACTCTCAACATGCATGCAAACAAGATTATAAGAAAGTGTACCTGTGTGGCATTAATATTTGCATAAGGTTTAAGCTAAGTAAGTAAACATAATAATCCCGTATTGTATTTGTTTGTGCCCGTTGTAATGCCCGATAGTACGAGCTTGCTACTTAAAATACCGTTACTTAAAATGTAACCTGCTTAGATTGTTTCAAGAGTGAAAACAAAGTGATCATCTGAGAATCTTCTTATTTGTTAGGGTAATGTACCTCGCATATTGTCATTCAATTTTTTGGAACTTTTATATTATCTATAGGCAAGTTTACTCCGAACTGATTTCTCTTTACTCAAATAAACAGTGTATACACAAGTGCTTCTATCTGAGAGTTCTGACCTAAATAAATGCCACACAGTTTGATTGTATCCCTAAAATAGCAAGCAATGCAGGACATTAGTAATTCACTAGGAAGATGTTACTTTCTTTGTCCTAGTGTGCTTTGTTAGAAAGCATGAAGGTAGTTTCGTTTTTTTTCTCTTATAAACCTCAGGGTATTATAAGAAACTACAGTTTTACTACTGCTTATAATTCCACAATACTTGTCAATGAGCAATGCTTGGACGTGGCTCTGGATGCGTGCTTGCATCTGGTGGTGCTACTCGAAATTTGTCCATCTGAAGTCGGGAAAGAGAGTCCGCGATTACATTTATTTTTCCCGGTATGTGTTTTGATTTGAAAATAAAATTGTTGACGGCAGCAAGCCACGTTAATTTCCTCATCAGTTTCATAGTGTCTAAGCATTTTGATCGCCCTTTGTTAAGAATATTTACCGTAGCTTCATTGTCGCAATAAAACATAACTTTTTTACATTGCCAAAGTTTACTCCATAGCACTGCCGCAGTTACGATAGGACACAATTCGCGGAATGTCATAGAAGCCGTTTCTGGAATTTGTTCGGGTCATTTGTTACAGAACTATTTTTTATTTATAGTAACCTGAAAACCCTTTAGTTGAACTAGCGTCAGTATAACGCTCCATATCTTCTGAAGAAGTGTAAATGTCATCGTAAAACATAGAAATACCGTTCCAATCTTTAAGAAATTTCAACCACATTAATAGGTCTTCTTTACAGTCTTTACTAAGATGAACATAATGATGAAGTTCCTTTTCGGTAGTTGAAACGTCAATAAGATATTACACGAAACTCCTTCCTGGCAGTATCACTCTTGGTGCAAATTGAAAATGACCTAAAAGTTGCAACACTTCTCGTTTAGTGATTGTTTTTTTATCTGCAAAAAGGTCGTGATAAACTCAATAATTCTCTGAACTTTATCATCAGGAAGTCTTGCTTGTAATTTCTCAGAGTCCACAATATCTCCTAAATACTCGAGCCGTGTAGTTGGACCTACTGTCTTTGAAGGAGAAATCGGTATTTTAAGTTTATTAAATATGAAAATAATCAGTGCCATGGTTCGATCTCTATCAGAGGTTGGCGCCTGTACGGTCAGAAAATCATCTAGCAAGTGAAAAATCGACTCTGCCATAATTATTTCTAGAATCCGACATATCGCTCTCGACAAATTGTCAAATATTTTTGGGGATGAACGGCTTCCGAACACTAAACGGGTGTAACCATAATATCTACCATTCTACTTAACCATGAAATACGGCATCTGCTATGGCTTAATTGGTAAGAGCTTAAACGCGTTGCATATATCCGTTTTACATGATATCGCACATCTGCCGTAGCCTTTTATTGACTTTATTGCGTCATAGATCTTGACGTAGCTTAAGCTGCACATTTCTTTGTCGATCAGACTGTTTATACTAGGGCATTTCGAGTTATGTGGTGCTGACAAATCTACAATTAGTCGTTTTTTACCTGAATATTTACGTTCCGCAATTCCAAGTGGAGAAATTCTGTACTTTTCAAATGGCGGTGATTGATAGGGTCCTTTTATAAATTCATTATTCAGTTCGGTCGACTTCCGCGGGTTGTTTTAAAGCAGAAAGGAGATTATTGCAAATCTTATTATCTTCAGGTAAAGAGTTTAGCATAGTGTCGAAACCATGTTCTAATCCGTAGCATAAATATTGTACAAATTAAAATTCCTGTCTTCGTGGTTTCTTGATTCGTGTCTTAAAACCATGATATCTATAGGGGTCGTAGCCTTGAATAGTCTTTTTGTCCGTTACTTTTCTTTCTGTGGCTGATTTCGAACTTCCTGCATGAAGATTTTTCATGGCCTGATAGTTTGCATGTGGGCCAAACGTGAATCCTTTGGCAGTTTTTTAAAGAAACATCCTTTATCGTTGTTATAATTGTTGCAGATTTCTGAACCGTTGAAGAATGAAATATTTCTTCCTTGTCTGTCCTTATCTCGGTTCTTGAATGTAGCGTAGGGGTGGTGTCTTTGTGGAGGTGCGACAATATTTGAAGCTTGGAGGCTAGGCTGATTATGGGTTATATTATTCGGGCAGAATTCTGATGCGTGTAGAGTAGAGCCGCAAAAGTTGCATTGTTTTGCACGTAATCCTCCGAGGATGAGCTGGAAATTCTCCAAGTCCCTTATAGCCCAGTAAATTCGAATGCGATTTTTAACGGCATCGGCAGATTTGTTTGAGAAGGCCGAGTGATAATCATAAAATGTTTTACCGTAGAAAGCATGGATCCTTCCGATGTCTATCTCGTATTCCTCGAGTTCTGCTCTTTTCTCGGGCCATTTTTCGCACATTATCCTCCTAAACTTGCCGAAAGCGCAGCGAAACTGTTCTATATTTAATCTTTTGCATAATCTCGGGTGGTTTTTGCTGTCTTTAATATCGCTGTGGAATAAGGAGAGAGGCCAGGTTTACGTCACGTCCTGCTTGAATTTGGCGTCTTAGTGAGTCCGAAACTATATCAATATTAGTAAGTTTACTGGCAGGAATACCCCCGGGAGTTCTAGCTGCGATGTGACGTAGATTATCAATTTCGTTTTCGATTTGCACGTTTTGTGAGATATCCATATTTTGAGTCGGAAGAATGTCTTCCAATGTTGGCATTCCATCTCCGGTGCTATTCACTAAGGCATTGGAAGGCAGTCTTGAAGAACAGGCTGGTCCGAAAGATTTAACAGTCTCCGTAAATGCAGACATCGTATTTGCCAGAGTGGACATACACAAAGAAAATTCTGGGGGTGAGGGTGGGGGGAATTAACATTTTGTGGCTGAGACGAAGTGATATTTTCACTTGGAGGCGACCTGCTTCTAGACAATGACACGCGCTCGTCCGGGTGATTAACACTTTCGTTTTCTTTGTATAAGGCCTTAAGAGCTGTCTTATTCAATGACGACGGCACACGAATTCCGCGCTTGCACAAAGCCTCTCTAAATTCCTTTACTCCCCAATTATCTACACAGTTCATGTCATATTGTTCACGATTTCTTCTACTTTTCGTCCTTGATTGGCGGCTTTCCATAATCTTTGATCAAAAGAATTACAATATCCAACTTAATAGTAAAAACAGAGAAGTAATATCCAGTCACAAAATTTGCTCGATTAAATTTCAGAATGTTTTAGAGTAAACAAATCCTTCAAATCGGGAATAGGTATATAATCAGTTAAATCTATAATAAGCACGCTGTTACTCGGCTGTGTTGATCTAAACACGGATACTAGAAACAAAGAACTGTGTTTTAAGTGGCTGACGCATGCTTCGGCGCGGTTTTGAACAAAGAGCTTATGTTTCAGTGGCTGGATTTGATCACGTGATGCATTTATTATAATGAGCGTCAAATTTTGTGTATTCGTCACGTGATGCATTTCTAAAGACGAGGCTCCGGAAGTTGATGTTTTTCAACGTTGAACGAAAGTAGAATTGTGTATTCGTTAAAGTATTTATCGTCACATGGCACATTAATGAAAACGAGGTTCCGAAGGTTACACTAAGGTAAACGGAAGTACATGTATGTATTCGTTACGCGCCAGCTTTAAAATGAGATTATGAAACGAAAGTAGATTCGTCACGTCTATACTTACATTTCTTATAAACCACGTTTATTACAGAAACTTCCAATGCGCTTTGAATATAATTATAATGTTATTTTACTTTTTCGCATCATTGTTTTGTTATATTTCTTTTTGGAAACAGTTTGGTGAAATTTGTTATGTTACGCAAGAGAAAGACTGCCACTGCTCATGAACTAAAGTCTATGCACTACTACTTTATTTACTAACTTTAAAACATTTAAAATATATTAAAACTTTAAAAACACGTTTATAACAACAATGTATTTACGTCCGATACCTTCCATTAACAGGTTTATTTTTAGATTACACGCCACGCCTATATGTCATATCGATAAATATGTTACTCCATGTACTTGACTATTCGCATTATGGTTATCAATTTCGCTTTACTGTATTTTAAATTGACGGCATTTTTTATCATTATATTCTGTATTTTTTGCCTTTTATAGCCGAAAGTCCATATTTAATATCCGCATTGATTTCAATTTATTTACTTTTTAGACATAATAGCTATTTACGACCGCGCTGTATAAAATTTTACTGGTAATTTTACTGAAATTCGGCCGTTTTTATGTAATTTTGTTTAATAGTTTAATGTTTTTATCTTATTAATAATGAAAATGCCTGACAAACTAGCTGTATCTATCTGTTAAGGATGTGGAAAGTTTGAAGCAAATATATTGGATAATAAAAGCTCTACACGCATTTCCTGTGTACGGGACACCTCAATTTAGCGGTATAATTCTTGCGAACATTTACCTGTTTACCTGTTGCCTTCTTTTGGTTACCTGTCGTCGCCTGCTTGTTTATTGTACTTCCTCACTACTGGATTTTCCTATGGTGACTTCTTTCCTATACCTATTACCCTGCTCTGTATGTTGTTTATGCCACCATAGGTCCCTAACATCTATCTACAAATGCTGGCCTAACTTTATTTTAAATAATATTTACTGCCTGTGAATTTCTTAAAGTTATTTCTTATTAAAGTTTTATTACCTTTGTTTCTTTTCTATGTAAAACATGTACAAATTGTGTAAAATTTGGTTAAAACTGTTAAAACTAGCTAAAATTGGATGAAAGAGGAGTCGGCCTTTGCCGAAAATAAAAACACAAAGACTCTTATTTCTGATTTTTATTGTGCCTAAAGATTCAATAAAATTTTATCATAAAAATACATTTAAAACTAGTTTGGTAAAAACAGGTGACCATCCTTGCCGAAAAGTAAAGTGGTACTTAGAAAGTACTTAAACAACGATTTCGTTATATATTTTATATAATATTCTATAAAAAATACCGGATTTAATGTCTGTTGATAATACATATCACATTGTGCAACTGTTTCCTTACAAAAATAGAAAAGTGTCAAGTGTCAAGTACGTGTATCATATAGTATTTGACTATGCTTAAAATATTGATGACAATAAATTGTATGAAAGTGACACTTCCTGCAAGTGTGAAACGGATCAATTTTTGTTTCTCCAACCTCGGTACTCCACAATGACATGAGACAGGTTTTTTTTTGTAAAATGCTATATATTACTAATGAATATTGCGAATGAATATAAACATTTATCCTGTACAGGAAATCATTAAATTTCAACTTAAAACTACAAAATTCAAGCCCTACGTGTAAAATTTGAAATTTATCCAAAAGGTAAGATAGGAATAAATTTTAATTTGTTAAATACTATAGATAAATTATCAAACTAATGGAATGATTACATATCAACATTAGTTTTATCTATTTGTTTTTAAACCCTGTTATTTGTCCATTTTAACAGAAAAAACTAATGCAATTATACATGTAACAACAGTAGCGAGTTTATATGTATTTAACCTACAAAATTACCTGGATGTCGCGGTGATTGCCGGTGGTTCACCGCGATCCATAGCAATTCACCGCGATCCGCTGAAATTATTCCTCGTGACTCGCCGCGGGCATTAAGTGATACTTTTATTGCGGTGTATTATACAATTTATAATCATCGCGATTTTTCGCTCTTGATCACCAGGTAAAAGTTTAAGGTCACAGGGGCCAATGTTAACTTTAAGCCTGAAGGCACTTTACTCACGAACCACTACACCCAGGACATTCAAACTTCACATGCTGATAGTACTTATTAAGTACACAACCCCTACTGACTTTGAAGTCACCATGTCAAAGGTCAAGGTCACAGGGGCCAATGTTAACTTTTTGCATGAAGGCACTTTACTCGCGAAACACTACACCCAGGACCTTCAAACTTCACATGCTGATAGTACTTATAACGCACACAAAACCTACTGACATTGGGGTCACCAGGTCAAAGTTCGAGGCGATGCGGGGGCATTTGTCAACATTAGTGACAGCTCTTGTTTTTCTGTTAGATTAAATGTCTTAAATAGTAGTTTTCTGAATAATATATCGTTTTATAATCAGATGTTGAACTGAACTTGCTGTGCGATGCCGCACTGAAACAATATTTGTGACATTTAAACTATATTTTTAAAGATATTGCTCACATTTTTAACGATATTTCAAAGTGATCCTATTCAAATTGCTATAAACAGAATTATGGTCACATTTGGAAGGAGTTTTAAATTAAGTTCAAAAGGTAAAACGTTTTGGTCCTGTTGCAAGGGTTAGAAGTTCAGGATTCATCCCATCTCTAGTTATCTTGACAGTAGCACAGCATTGGAATAGGTATACGTTGAAAGAAAAGAATCTAAACAAAGTTACTACTACTCATATCAACATCTTAAGTAAAACAATTTTGAAAGTTTGTGATATTAATGAACACATTTTAAGTTTGTATTCATAGAATTTATTTCCATTTGAAGGTATCCAGGACATTATAACCAACAGCTTGGAAAATTTTGACTTTAGGGTAAGTCGAATTTAATTGCTTATCGACAGTCAAACAGGTCTACACAGAACGGAACCGTTTGGCATATTTACTGTTGTTAATTCCTGTACATGTAAATGATTACAGATCATCCTATTAGACCTTTACAACGGACACGGACAATGTAGACGTACTATGTACTATGGTCAAAATCTGGGGGATTTCTCAAAACATACAAATTGAAACACATAACCGCAGGGATTCGTTTTATCATTCGATTATTTTTAAGACATCAAATTCAAATGTTTTCATCTTATTATCAAGACTCAGCATATCTATATAATTCTTGGAAGCGTTATTCTCTGCAAGGAATAAATCTTGTCTACAAAGAGAACACAGATAAACACATATATCTACATCTTACGAAAAAATACCATGTTCAGTACAAACAGATTTTAAACAGCTGATTTTTTTTCATCCTAGCGACCGAAAATACATTCTTAAGGTAAGTCCTGATATTCGTTGGCAATAACCAAGATTGGTGACAATGTTTCTCAGTCAAAACTAAATTCGTTTGCAGGTAGCTGTTTCTTTGTTTAGGTACAATAATATTGACCCCAATTCAAGCAGCCTGAAATGCAACCTTATACTAGAGATTTTGTAAGCATGTTTTGTGAAAATATGTCATTTCAAATCCCCCTCACCCCACCTCAAAAAAAGAAACGAAAACCTTTGTCTCATTTTCAGTAGCAAAAAAGTTAGCTGCAGCTGCCAATATATCCAGGATTTCCCATCTTTTATACTACCTATAAACAAAGTGTTATCGCAATATCTCATTTTTATTTACAGTAATGTGGTTCAAACAATTTAAGCGAATAAAGAGGGTTGTATAGGTTATCATCAACGTTGGTGCCGATGTTGTTAAAGTTGGCCACATTCTAAACTTCTCTATCAACTGCCCCTGTAATTATCAAACCTCATACTTTGTAATAATGTTGGTTAAATATTTATGTCAAGCTTCTCAATACCTGCTTAACTACGGTCCTAGACTCAAACTCTTTAACGCCTACAAAAGCGGCATTGGCTTCCTCTGGTATCTCAAAAATGTATATAGGTAAGTCAAAACAATTAGTAAACTACCTTATTTATTTTGTAGTGAATTATGCTTCCCAAACGTTTTCAACTTTCATTTTTGAACCGGCTCTATTTCGCTACCCTCAAAACTTGTCAAGTCAAAAGTGCTAACTTAAGACAATAAATCTATGCAAATCGCTCTACATATATATAAGTTACAGTCATTTATGACTATAAATTTGTATTGCCCGTTAAATTGAAATACGTTTACAAATTGTTACAAAAATTAGCCTTTCTTTACAACTTTGTGCCACCTCGGAAGTATCATTAGCTCTTTCTTCCACTTACCTCATTTGCTACCAAAAACAGGTGGAGCCAGTGTTTACAGGCCGTGTTATAGCTCATTTTGTTTCTAAGTATCCATTTTCCTCCAACCCAGTGACACTTACACCTTGACCACCAAAACATAAGACAGCAAAATAAATAAAATTTTATTTTCCCAAACACCCAGACCTTTAACCCCTCTCCCCTCCCTCAAGCCCCCCCCCCGCCCCCGCTCCCTCCCCCACACACATACAAGACACAATTCTACATCGACCCTCAGTTCCTTGTCTTACTTTTCATTGACTGTTTTCTGTAAGCTTACACAACATGCAACTTTACTGGGTTAAACCTTAATCTCTACGTATATTTTAATAGGTTTTAATTTATAACCAGACATATTCTCACCAGTTCCTAAAACATGTTTGAGAAAACCCCCCAAATTTGAACGAAGTACAGAGTACGTTTACATTTACATTCCCATGTCCGTGTCCGTGATAAAGGTCTATTTAGTATTGAATCATACTGTTGCATTCATTTCATTTTTTGTGAGAAATATAGTTCAAACAAATTTTCTTTTTATATTAATTGACTGTTTTAAAATGAAAATAACGACAAAAAAAAAAAAAAAAGAAGTAGGTGTGTGTCTATTGGACTATAGTGATTCTCGCAATAACTATCACTGTACATGGTAGTGTGATTCGAAGTGAAATATTTTTAAGACCTATGGAATATAAACCTCTAATCACTTTGTGTAAGTTTCACAAAGTCAAGTTGCATAACTCTTGTCTGGCTAAGAACAAGAGAAGGTCAGGTTCCCAATACTTGTTAAATAACTCTTGATCAGGTATATTTTGAGATATATGAGAGACAAAGCTTTTTGCTCTTTATGCATTCTTCTAACTAAATCAAGGGCCATAATCCTATAGTCTAAGAGATAGGGCTTCTTCTTCGTTTTACTTTTTTGCCAAATCAAACTTTTGATTTTATTTCACAGCAGTAATATGAAGTTTCAGAAAAACTCATTTCTTAGTTTATTTCTTATTCGTGAAAATAGAGACACACTTTAAACTGGGGGTGAGTGAGAATGGAACATAAAGCTTTTAACAAAATATTAGCAAATTCGTATTAAATGTTTTATTGTACTATTCTATTACAGGGTGACGCGGACGGCAATGGTGATGAGCGTAAATTTGCTACGGAGAATATTGACGGTGAATATTATTACTTTCTTTACATCAACTATATTATATGACGCTGTTGTTGTAATTTTCCTATTCCCTTTAATTTTAGTGTGTGCATCTTAAAGACCTTCATATAGTAGTTTTTACAAAATTATTTTATTTCATAATCGGATGCTGAACTGAACTTGCTCTGCGATGTCGTATTGAAACCATACTTGGGACATTAAAACTGTCGTTTTAAAAAATGACTCTCAAATATTGTAAGATTTTTCATAGCGGTCATTTTTGAATTGCTGTTAACAGATATTATGGTCACATTTGGAAGGAGTTTTAAATTAAGTTAAAAATGTAAAATGTTGTGGTGCTTTTGTCAGGGTCAAAAGTATAGGATTCATCCCTAGTTCTCTTGACAGGAACACCATAGGAAACACCAAAGGAAATACGTTGAGAAAAAAAATCTGAACAAAGTTACTACTACTCATATTAACATCTTATGTAAAACAATTTTGAAAGTTATTACTACTCATACCAACATCTTAAGTAAAAGCATTTTGAAAGTTTATAATTAATAAACACATTTTAAGTTTGCATTCCCAGAATTTATTTCTATTTGAAGGCATCCAGAACATGGTAACTAAAGGCTTGGAAGATTTTGACTTTAAGGTAAGTCCAACCAGTCTACAGAGAATGGCACCGTTTAACGTTTATTTTGTTTATAACATATCCATACATGTACACGATAACAGGTCATTCGAAATAGCTTATTGAACTAGATCGTTACATCCAATTATTTTAAATCATTCAAACACTTTTCTTTCCATATTTGTTGACAGTTATAGTAAAAATAACGAAAGAAAACTATAAGAACTAGATATGTGTCCAAAGATCACTGCTTCTTGAAATTCCTGTAACTGTATATTGTTTTATGACTCTAGTTGGAATATTTTTAAGTCATATGGAGCATGAGGTTATAAGCACTTTGTTTTTGTTTTTCAAGAAGTCATGTCCCATAGTTCTTGTCAGGCTGAATATAATGTCAAAGAGAACATCAGGTTCCCAACTTCTCATGCTATGTAACAATTGTTAATGTTATATGACTCTAAATGTCAAGCACATTTTAAGATACATGAGACACCAACATTTATGCTCTTAATACATTCTTTTAACGAAATCAAGGGTCGTTATCCTATATTCCATTAGATAGGGCTTCTTCTTCTTTATGTTTTGACTTTTGATTTTATTTCACAGCCAGTTATATGAAGTTTCAATAAACTCATTTCTTAGTTGTCAAAGAGGGTGAAAACACCATATTTTCATAATGTCCGCCTTTACGGCCGCCATATTTTTTTTCAAATTTCTATTTGTTGTTACGATTTTTAAAACAGAGGGAGAGTAAGTGGAAATTGAACATATAGCTTTTAACAAAATATTAGCAAATCACGTATGAAATATTTAACTGTGTTCTATTTCTTTACAGGATGATGCGGATGGCAATGCTGATGAGCGTAAATCTGATACAGAGGATATTGACAGTGAATACTATAAATTTTCTTAGCAGTAGTTTTAATTATCCTTTTTACTAACAATTTAGTGTTTGTTATCGTCTTGAAAAGCTGTAAAAAGTGAAATTTACACAAATATTTCGTTTTATGAATAGATGCTAAACTGAATTAAATTTACGATGCACAGGAAAGGTAGGTCAATATTGATGTTGGTAAAACGAATGTATAGGGACTGGAATAAAACAATTCAACACGTATGCATGTATGCAGTGGTAAATTGCGAAAAGCATCATATGTTATATACATAGGAAATAAGTCAAAGACACCAATATTTTACCCATTCTTTAAATTAAGGGCCTCTTGGATTTTAAAATAGTTCATATGTTACCCGGTCAGGAGGACACTTACGGATAAACGTGTGTTCTCTTCAGGTCTCTGAAAGGGCACGCAAACAGCACAAATAAATAAAAAAGGTAGGAGGACACAGATTTTTAATTCTCACTTCAAAATCTTTACTCTCAGTGCGCATTTCAATAATTTATAAATTCTTTATTCAAACGAAATATGGAAAATGATAAATGAGGGAATGCAGAATAAACATTGAATAACATAACATGTAAATTATTTACATAAAAGGGCACGCAAACAGCACAAAACAATAAAAAAGAAGTAGGACACAGATTTTCAGTTCTCACTTCAAAATCTGTACTCTCAGTGCGCATGCATGACGTACATTGGCGGCTAGGTAAATAAAAGAGGCCCGTCACCTATTTTAGGTTTACATGTTAGTTATAGGAATGAAATGGTGGAGTATAGGACTGTACTTATATAACGAAAAAAATGAGTGTTGTATGGGGATGATAACTGATGAGATGGAATAATGGATGAATATGTGTATAATGATATATAGGGATGTGACATTTATATATAGAATACCAATGACAAACGACCCCGTTACATCTTCCCCCCTTCAGTAAAGTGTCGTCCCGACATTTCAAAGGTCTCTACCTATATCGCAAACTATACTACTCCATAACGTTAACTATTTCAACGTTATACTACATACTATTCCTAGGGCCATACAGTCTATCTACAATGTAGTTACAAATGATTCACCAATAATTACGTTTTTGAATCTTAAGACATTAACGTACATTAATACGGAAATGTACTACACCGACTCTCTTAGAAACAACTTGCAACAAATTGCCACACTCACAATATAATTATGACAGACTGCAGATCTATCATGAATAATTAGAACTTGTTATGTATTTAAACATACAGAAAACACAAAATTCCATCAGGCATCGGTTAAAATTACCTGAAATTTGTTTTCATGATTTATCATGAATATCGAAGATCACTGGTATTAGTGATAATGTTTCAAAGCACTATTACTTAGTCCATATAATCACGGGATATATAGTAACTACATATACAACTGTCTCAGTATGTACAAAATGCTTAAAAACTTAAAACAACTGTAAACAAATCTGATCAATGTACTGTATGAATGTCTATTCATTTATCTGTACTACTGTATCAATGGTGTGTTACCCAATCATGTGACCGCATCCAAACAGGTCTGTTTTTGACATGACTACCTCGTCTAGGAACACATTCCTTTGCTTGAGAATTTAATGGCGCCACAAGCTTCCTTCTTTGAGGAATAATGTATTTCGGGACATCATTTGTCTGAATGTTTGGTGAGGACAACTCGGATATTTTGGATTCTTCACAAGGATGTGCAAGTGGTTCTTGGGGCTTGGTTCCGATCCGATCGTCTGCTTGAACAGGTACTTCATCATCAGACTGAAGTTCCAAGGCTTCATCAGGAGGACCCCTAAACTGTAATTTCTTTAGAGGCAGACCCATAAAAGGTAAGAGAATGTTTCGGTAAAGGGTTCGAAGACTAACACGACCGTGTTCCCTTTTCTTATTTATTTATTTATTTTGTTGGATTTAACGTCGCACCGACACATGATAGGTCATATGGCGACTTTCCAGCTTTAATGGTGGAGAAAGACCTCAGGTGCCCCTCCGTGCATTATTTCATCACGAGCGGGCACCTGGGTAGAACCACCGACCTTCCGTAAGCCAGCTGAATGACTTCCTCACATGAAGAATTCAACGCCCTGAGTGAGGCTCGAACCCACATCGATGAGGGGCAAGTGATTTGAAGTCAGCGACCTTAACCACTCGGTCACGGAGGCCCCCTGTTCCCTTTTCACCTGAAAGACTGGGATAGAAGGATTGGGCTGAGATACGACTGTGTAGATATCCCTACTCCATTTGTCAGCAATCTTATTCTTACCTTTCAGTCCTACATTTCTGACTAGGACCCTATCTCCAGGATGGAGTTTAGCCTCTCTGACTCTCATGTCATATCTTTGCTTATGGCACTTTGACTGTCTTTTGGCCTCCCGTGTAGCCACTTTATATGCAAAGTCAAGACGCTTTAAAAATTGTAGGGTGAGTCCTGTAGTATCCTGCCTAGTGGAGTTATAGGCGTGAACCAAAGTTGGTACATGGGACTTCTAATTACCCTTCTGTTCATCTTCCAGAGTACCGAGCATGTTAAGCAAAATTCTTTTAAATCGCTAGGGCATCCCATTCCCCTGTGGATGGTAAGGGGTGGTTCGCGACTTGTCTATGTTTGCGATTTTACAGAGTTCTTTGATAACAGCCCCATCAAAATTCCTACCCTGGTCGCTGTGCAGACGTGCAGGGAAGCCGTAATGGCAGATGAAATGCTAAAACAAGACCTTAGCTGTAGTGCGGGCTGTTTGATTCCTCGTGGGTATGGCTTGTGCAAAGTGGGTAAAGTGATCAGTATTGATTAACACATTTTCATAACCACCTGCGGACATTTCAAGAGTAAGGAAATCCATGCACTCGAGCTCAAATGGATATGAAGATTCCATAGGAACCAACCCGCCGCTACTTTAGGGGAAGTCTTGCGACGTATGCATCGAGGGCAGTTTCGGACACGCCCTTCCACAAACTGATCTAAACCAGGCCAAAAGAACCTTGAATTCAAAAGACTGCACATTCTTTCCCGTCCTTGATGACCTGCATCATCATGGAGGCCGGTAAAGGCTACCTCATAATACACTTCAGGAAGGACAAGTTGTTGAACAGGATGGTCAGAAACAAAACCTTTGTGATACAGTATGCCATCGATGAGGAAAAGATTAGACCACTCTATAAGGTAATGTCTAACAAGAGGATCTTCAAGAGAAGAGAGACGCTTTGTTGGTCGATGACCTGTCTGCACTAGTTCAACCACCCTAGCAATCACTGTGTCTCTTTTCTGTTCTTCTTTCCAATTAATGTCAGCCAACTGGATGTTTAAAGTGAAATCAGGAGATTGGGAAGAATCTAAAACTGGCTGTGAAAAGAAATTACACTCGAAAGCTGAAGACTCCTGGGGAGAAGCCAACACTCCAAGGCAAATAATTTTGACAGCTTCCGGAAAGAGAACAGAAGCTTCAGCAGAGCTTGAAGAAGGTAACCTGGAGAGAGTATCAGCTTCGACATTAGACTTACCGCTACGATACTCTCAAAGTTATAGTTTGCTAGAGAAGCTAACCACCTATGAGAAGTAGCGTCAAGCTTGGCGGAAGACAGAACTTAAGTCAACAGATTGTTGTCTGTACGGACTCGGAATTAGTTACCATATAAATAGTCCTTAAACTTATCCGTGACTGCCCACTTAAGTGCTAGGAACTCCAGTTTGTGAGCCGGATAATTCCGTTCATTTGGCCTGAGTCAACGACTTGCAAAAGCAATGACCCTCTCTTTATTCTCCTGAACTTGATAGGGGACGGCCCCGAGACCTATTCCACTGGCCTCTTAGTTGAGAATAAAGGGCTTGCTAAAACCTGAATAGACCAAAATTGGAGGGGACCCAAGGTCAAAAGCGGACTGTTGCTCTGGACCCCAAGTCCAAGCTGTAGCTTTCCTTTTGGTCTTACTAGTCTTGTTGGTGGTGTGGCCAATAAGTAGGTCATTCAGTGGCTTGGCTTACTGAGCAAAGCCTTGGATATATCTACGATAGTAGCCGGCAAAGCCAAGAAAGCTTCTTAAGTCTTTAATAGACTTGGGTCTGGGCCATCTCTTCAAGGCGTCTATCTTATCAGGGTCGGTCTCAACTCCTTGTGCGCTTACTATATGGCCTAAGTATTTGACGCTGGTGCGGAAGAGCCCTTGAGTTTAAGACCAGCTTTTTCCAACCTCTGGAAGACTGGTTGGAGGCGTTTTAAATGCTCTTCCATGGACGTGGAGAATATAATAATATCGTCCAGGTAAATAAGGCATTCTTTAAGATTTAGCTCTCCTATGACTCGCTCCATCAATCTTTGGAAAGTTGCTTGTGCATTCGTTCGCCCAAATGCCATACGATTACACTCAAAAAAATCCAAGTGGACCCACTGAAAATGCTGTCTTGTACTTATCCTTATCGTTGAAGGCAAACCCTGCCAGTGGCCAGATCGTAAATCGTGCTTGGTAAAGTATTTAGAGGCAGCTAATCTGTCAATGGTCTCATCTATTCGGGGCAGAGCATATGCATCCTTGACAATACGGCTGTTTCAGCGGCGGAAGTCCATGCAGAATCTAAGCGACCTATCCTTCTTCCGAACCAGAACCACATTTGAAGAAAAGGGCCTGTGTGATTCCCTAATCGCACCAGCATCCAACATGTCTTTGAGGTGTTCTCTAAACTCCTCAAACATACCAGGAGGAATGCGCCGATATGGTTCTTTAAAAAGGTGTAGGGTCTGTGAGCTCAATTTTATGCTCAACAATATTAGTGCAACCAAGATCGGACAATCCAGAAGAGAAAATGTGTTTCCAGCCAGAGAAGAAGTCTTGAGCCCTTTTGTGTTCATCGACTGTGAGATTTTCAGTGGGGATAGAAATACCTAACTGATCAAGGGACTTGTCTGCATTGTGAAGTTGAGATTTGGAACCTTCAAAGGGGTCAATATTCCGAATAACTTCAACAAGATGACAGAGAACACAATTCGATTTGATGAGGATAGGTCGTGCAGATATATTGCGTACTCTGACCTGTATTCTACAAAATGGACTAGATGGTTTCACATGTACAAAGGTCGGATACACGGAAAGACCAGCTGAGTTGTCCATACCTTCAGTAACACCAACTGACATATTACCAACATTTCGAACTTTACCAACAATGGTACGTGTCTCGCAATGTGGTATTTGAATGTTAGTATCAGACAAACTTTTGACAGGAATGGAGTGTACTGAAGACATGACAGATATAATGTCATTCCAATCAGCAGGCAGACTGCTACAGTCGGCGGATGTTTTGAAGAAATTCAACACATTGGTACCAATAATCATAGGCACTGATGACGAATACTTGGTATCATGAACAATCAAAACTGGAACAGAGACTGGATTCAAGTCAACATGAGGAATACTGATGTCCACTATGATATAACCAATGTATGGAATAGAAGAACCATTGGCACTTAAAACATCAAGACTGAAATCAGAAAGACTAAGAAGATCTGGTTTAGGCTGAAGTGAAGAGTAAAATGATTCACTAAGGGAAGTAATCATGCTTCCAGTGTCTAACAGACCTTTACAACTGAAGCCATTTACAAGAACTTCTGTTTCATTGGCTTGGCCAACAAGCGGTGCCATCTTTGGGCCTTTAACAACTTGTGGATCTTCTACTGGCCCTGCTGAGAAGACCCCTTGTTTTTTTAAAGGTTTTTCCTTGGGCTCATCTGATTTATCCTTCTTTGGGGTTGCTTCTTTCTGTTCAGTCCCTTTACCTTTATTTCTATCAGACCATTTACCTCTGTCACTGTATCCACTTTGTTTATTGCTAGCCATCTTCAAACTGTGTAATTCTTTCTCAACTACACCAACTCTGGTAATCAACTCTCTCATCTGACTATTTAAGTCTTGTAAATGCTGAAGCAACTTGTTTTCAACAGAGGACATACATTGGGATGCTGATTCAACCTTGGTCTTACATGGTTAAGGATTCTCAACTGTTTGAGTTTCCTTAGGGTCTGAAACAGAGGTATGTATTGAGCCTCTTTTAGTTAATTGCAAGTCCTGTTCAATCTTTGGGCACACCATAGTCTATTGTGTTGTCAAATTTGTAGCAAGATACATTTCGAAGTTCGCTATCTCGCAAACCAGACCAAATACGGCTACACAACATTTCATTCTTAGTGGTCTTGTTTAAATCAATTTTTGACTTGCAAAGTAACTGTTCCAGTCTAAGGCTATAATCTGCAATAGATTCATTTGGCTCCTGTTGAGCACAGTAAAATTTCTCTTTGAGTTTTTCACTATTGGCCGCATTGCCATAAATACCCTCTAATTCATCAATAATGTCAGAGACAGAGGCGCCTTCTCCCAAATGAAGTAACACTGTACGGGCTTTTCCTTTGAGACTCTTTCTAATAGCTTCAAGTATTACATGCTCTGGATATACACCATTTCTGATTAAACAGGTTACATCATACTTCCACATATCAAAGTCATCACCATCCTTACCCTCACCTGAAAATTCAGGCAGTTTAGGAACTCTTGAACTAGAATACTGAATTGGCTGCTGAAAGCTGCTTCCATATGGGTACAAAGAGTCTCTTGGAGTGGGATGGGTTATTGGGGCTATCATAGTTGTGACAGAATCATAATTAAGTGGTCTGGAGGTTGGATTTTGTCCTCCCTCAGTATAACAAGTAGATCCTCTTCACTACACTATGATCAAGGAAAACTCTGTCTGTAAAAGGACTTGCAGTGCCATGATCTTTAAAGTCATGCTTAAAAGGAGTAAAGGGATTTGTAGGAGCAGAAGTGTTTGTACCAATAGCCTGCTCATACACAGGTGTAAAAGGGTTCACTGGAGAAAAGGTATGTGCAGGTCCATACTCAGTTCCACCTGATGCTATGTTTCCCTAATTATCCTTCTTATGTCTCTCAGCATATTCCCTTTCAGGCGTATTCGTTGTTTCTCCTCTGAGTGGGACAGGTGTGCTATTGTTAGGAAAAATTTGATATTTTCCTGAACGGCGTATAATATCAACAAAATACTCTAACTCTTGCTCCCTTACTTCCGGCATATCAAATGTAGAATCCATAATTTGGGCTTGTGATATTACAAAAAAATGTAGTACAATTTATTTTATAAATCAGTATTTTGTCCAATATGTCCCTTCTATGACACCATAGAATGTGAGGTCAAATTTGTTTTATACAGTATACTTCTATACAGCAATAAACTATTCAATCACTGCAAATCACAAGAACTGATATAACTCAATTATGGTCAAACTAGCCCACCATACTTTTACTGTAAGCAGTATAGTAACTTATCACTCTCTTCTTGTAAAAGTAATAACTCCTTTAGATTTATTTTAGATGAAAATCCAAATTTCTTTAAATTCTATTTTGACCCAAACAGTACACCATACTTTTTCTAAATTTTTTCTGAATTTTCTTTTCTTGCTCAAAAAAGAAATCTCCAAGAAAAACTAAACCAGATAACATAAACTGTCACTAGTTTATTAAACAACATCCTAAAGTTTTCTGTACTTTTATTTATAAGTCAATTTAAACAATTCAGGATACCTTTCTCTGTATTCCGCAATTTCCCAGCAAATCTAGAAGGTTGTGTTCAAAGAATCTTCACTGTATATTCCGCAGATCTTCACAAAATATCCGCACAAGATTTACTCTCAAGCAGCACTTGACTAATAAAATTTCAGACAAGATCTGCTTTCAAGCTATAACATTATTCACTCAATCTGACCAGACACTATCAGCCAGAATTTTTTAGACAAGATTAACTTTCAAGCAGCACTTACCTAATAAAATTTCAGGCAAGATCTGCTTTAAAGCTATAAAGCTATAACACAATTAACTCAGTCTGACCAGACACTATATTAAAGCTAGAATAACTTTCAAGCAGCACTTGACTAATAAAATTCCAATAAAAATTTGCTTTAAAATTACCTGGTATATGTTATTCAAAAAAAGTAGCTATAATCTAGAGTGTATATAGCTTAGATTTCTTGTACACCTTTCTATACTAATAATAATTCAATTGCTGGTGAAATCACTTGTAACACATTGTGTATTCTGTATTGTCTACTAAAATTCACTGACTCCTTCAGATCTACAACAACAATATTACTATTATTATACTAGTATACACATGGTATATATGTATATACTTAACTGTCTCTGTCACCCGTCATAAGGTCAACATCAAGCAAAAAGATCTCAGAAGAAAAAAATTAATTCAGCTAGTACGGGTTTTAAAATTTTAATGTTCTTTTTGTTTGGCCTTTTTTTTCAGTATCAATTACAGATAATGGAATACTATATTGGGTATAGGTAGTGTCAACGGATTATTACTGTAAATAATCTCAAGGGCTATATATGTGAATGTTAATAAATTAATTAGTCTCACAAACACCGTTTACTATACTTTGCTGTGACATGCAGGTCTGTGATCCAGTTAGGCAGTGTCTGTGACCATGACTCTCTCAGCTGTCAATCAGTTGGACATGTAGCTCTACTTTACAATCAACAATTCAAACATGAGAGTGTATGCAGAAATACAGCACAATAAGGCTTCCTGAAAGAACAAAATAAAACTTTCTCAATGTTTACACAGAAACAAATGCACAAACACAGTCAATTCAAACACAGAATTAAAATATATATTAGGTAAGTCACTGTCTTGTGTAGTATATTCTCAACTTATAATTATCACTGATGATTTAATTCACTATGTAAAATATGAAGATATCAGTCTTTGGCTACTTTCAAAATTGACATTCCAGCAGGTTTTTCCAGCATGCTCCACGGACCATGGTTCGTTCACTTTAAAAAGTGTATTTCATTCACATGTGATCACTTACGCTTAGATTTATGTTTGCGTTTATCGCATATATGCTATTTCAATTGAAACATACCGGGTATATATGTTTATTTCCTGAGATATTGTGAATATATTCGAAAAGATTATGAAAAACAAAACTGCTATTTTTAGAAACCCGTGAAAACATGTAAACATCTAGTGACGTGTACACAATCTGGGTATCACCAGCTATGTCTTATTTCATTGGCTGAATGGAGGATGCCCTCTGACGTCATGCTCAATCATCATATCGTACTCAATGGTGTCGAACCCATGTCGTACAAAGTTTCGCCGACCCAAATTTGTTACCTGGTCAGTAGGACACTTACGGATAAACGTGTGTTCTCTTTAGGTCTCTGAAAGGGCACGCAAATAGCACAAATAAATAAAAAAGTAGGAGGACACAGATTTTCAGTTCTCACTTCAAAATTTTTACTCTCAGTGCGCATTTTAATAATTCATAAATTCATTATTCAAACGAAATATGGAAAATGATCAATGAGGGAATGCAGAATAAACATTGAATAACATAACAGGTAAATTATTTTCCTAAAAGGGCACGCATACAGCACAAATAAATAAAAAAGCAGAAGGACACAGATTTTTAGTTCTCACTTCAAAATCTGTACTCTCAGTGCGCATGCGTGACGTACATTGGCGGCTAGGTAAATAAAAGAGGCCCGTCACTTATTTTCAGTTTACATGTTAGTTATAGGAATGAAATGGTGGAGTATAAGACTGTACTTATATAACGAAAAAAATGAGTGTTGTATGGGGATGATAAATGATGAGATGGATGTATATAATGATATATAGGGATGTGACATTTATATATAGAATACCAATGACAAATGACCTCGTTTCACATAGGTAGTTTTAAAAAGTCATTGACAGACCTTATGGTAACAGAGGAGGGAACGCTTTTAAAACGTAGGTCTATTGCGAGAAGTTTTAGTGTTTTTGTTCGGCTTGTCTTGATTAAACCAAAGGTGCAGGATTTATCCCTAGTTATCTAGTTGTCAAACAGAAACACGCCATAGAATCGAATCTATACAAGTTAATATTGATGATACCAACATCTTAAGATAAAGCAATTTGAAAGTTTATTTTTGATAAACACATGATCAGTTTGCGTTTCTATTTGAAGGCGCCCATGACATTCCTTCTGAGAACATGGTACATAGTCGCTTGAAGGTAAGTCAATTAAAATGAATATGGCTCATTGTTAATCAAACCAATCTACATTTTTTTAAAATTTCTTTATTGATATAATGAAAATAACCGAATGAGAAATATTGTTTAAAAACAATTCTAAAAGGCTTTGTGCAAGTTTTACAATATAGATTTACAAGATAGATTTAAAACGTATGCACAAGTTTCCACTACTAAATCATGTATTTAAAGAACAACAAATTAAAAATGTAGTTAATGAATAATTATTGATTTTGATTTTTATGTTCCTGGAATGGTAAAGCATAGTCTCCGCTACATCCGCCCGCAGTCAGTATGTGTTTGTGTCTGTCCGTTCGTCCGTTCGCATATTTAGTAGGACAGTCTTGTTGCAGGAAGAAAATAAATAACAGTGTTTCTTTTCATTCCGTTTCTTCTTTATGGCTAAAAGAACGTTGTTTGTCCGTCCGTTCGTCGCAAAATTCTTGTCCAGACATTTTCTAACCAATCAATGGCTGGAATTCAGCGAAGCTTCATATGAAGCTTTACTCTCAAGAGGAAATGCGCATATTGTTTTTATGCTCCGGTTAGATGATTTGTTTTTCACAAAATTATTGCCCTTTGGTTATTGAACTTTAATAAACTATATCCTTGGCCTGAGTATTTCTTAGCAACTACTGACAAGATTTCAGCAAAATGCGCCGGAAGCTTCCTTTCAAGAGTCGATGCGCATATCATCTTCATGATTCGGTCAGATGATTTTTCACATATTTATTGCCGTTTGATTATTCAATATTGTTTGAGTATTTAGTATTTATAATATAGTAAACTATAGATCTATCCTTGACAGGATTATTTACCAGTAATCTCTGGCTGACACTGAGTGAATCTTTATCGGAGCTTTACTCCAAAGAGGAGATGAGGATATCTTGTGAATGCCATTTCTCAACAAGACTTTTCTTGATTCCTGCGAAACTTCTTTTAAAGCTTCACTACTGTGATACAATTTGTTCACCGTCGATGAATTTCGGTTTTGTGCTTGTAATATGAAAAAAATATACTTAAGATTGCGTCATCAGTTTTTCCGATTTTTTCTTTCGTGTTATATATTGAAACATTATTGCTAATCTAGAGTGTTTGTCTCTTCATATTAAATTTTCACGTTATAGACAATGAAGTATTAGAGAGGAATTAGTAAAGCAGTTTTTATATTGAATATGGACAATGTACTCACCCGTCCGATGTCATAGTTTCGAGATTTCGACCTTTGAACTATAATAGACATCCTCTCTCTCTCCCTCTCTGTGTTCGGGTTTAACGTCTTTTTCAACATTTTTTCAGTCATGTAAACGACGGTGTCTACCTGTAGCAGTGAGCACAATGCCCAACTTTATAGTGCTGCCCCACTGGAATATCACGCCGTAGACACGTGGCATGATACCCCACCCAGTCACATTATACTGACAACGGGCTGACCAGTCCTAGCACTATACCTTTAATGCTGAGCGCCAAGCGAAGAAGCTGCTTACCATTTTTTACGTCTTTGATATGACGCGGCCGGGGATTGAACCTACGACCTCCCGCACTCGAAGCGGACGCTTTACCACTAGGCTACCGAATCGGTTTTATCTTCTGTGTGAGAAAGCGATAATGTTCAATGGCTGAACAGGCGCACTTCCAAAGAAAATAACAGAAAACAGGCTAATATTTGCTGAATGTCTTCAAAGGCCTTGATGACGTGTTAGAATTAAAATAATGAATCATTGTGTTTGATTCAGATTTCAAACATACTTTCTTTTCATATTTGTTGAGTGTAGTAGTGAAAATGACGGGTGGAATAAAAGAACTAGATACGTGTCCAGGACTCTGGTGCTTACACTTCTGTAATTGTAATTGTTTTATGACTCTAGGTTAAACATTTTTCAAACATATGGAACACAAGGTTCTAAGCACAAAGTCACCTTAAACTGCTCCTTTCTGGTTGAATAATATCCAAAAGAGCAAATCATGTGCCAAACTTCTCATGGTATGTAACAGTCCTTTAATGTTTTATGACACTAGGCCAAGTACATTATGAGATACATCAGACACCAACCTTTTTTCTCTTAATGCGTTCTTCTAACTAAATAAAGGGCCATAATCATATAGTCAAAGAGATAGGGCTTTTTCATTTTACTATTTTATGCCCATTTAAGCTTTTTTTTTAAACAGCCAGTTATATGAAGTTTAAGTAAACTCATTTCTTAGTTGCATAAGCGGACAGAAACACCAACTTTTCAAATTGGCCGCCTTTACGGCCGCCATATTTTTTTTCAAATTTCTATTT
Organism: Mercenaria mercenaria; assembly: GCF_021730395.1. NCBI lineage: Eukaryota > Metazoa > Mollusca > Bivalvia > Venerida > Veneridae > Mercenaria > Mercenaria mercenaria. The sequence goes on along the minus strand of NW_026461161.1, from coordinate 22,209 downwards.
GTTCTTACGATTCGTAGAAAAAGAGACGTTATGTAACATAAAGCTTTTAACAAAATATTAGCAAACCTCGTAGTCATTTATTACATTACAGAGTGACGCGGATGGCAATGGTGATGAGCGGAAATCTGATACAGAGGATATTGACGGTGAATACTATAAATTTTCTTTACCTAAACTATATTATCTGACGCAGTTCTTTTAACCTTCCGTTTTCAGTTAATTTTAGTTTGGATGTCCTATTAAAGACCTTCAAATAGTAGTTCTTACAAAACTAGTTTATTTCATAACCAGATGCTGAATTTAACTTGCTGTGTGATGTCGTACTGAAACAATGCTTGTGACGTTTAAACTGTCGTTTTAAATAAATTGCTCTCAAATATTGTAAGATATTTCATAGCAGTCATTTTTAAATTGCCATCAACTGACATCTTGGTCCCATGTGGAAGATGTTGTAAACTAGGCTCAAAAGGTAAAACGTGTTGGTGCTTTTGCCAGGGTCAAATGTAAAGGATACATCCCTAGATTTCTTGACAGGAGAAGAATCTGAGCAAGGATTTTACTTCTATATCAAAATCTTAAGTAAAAGCTCTTCGAAAGTTTATAATTAATAAACACATTTTAAGTTTGCATTCCTAGAATTTATTACTATTTGAAGGCATCCAGAACATGGTAACCAAGGGCTTGGAAAAGTTTGACTTTAAGGTAAGTCTAATCATTCTACACAAAATGGCACCGTTTAGCCTTTATACTGTTTATAGCATGCATATAATTGTACTTGATAATGGGTCATTCGAAATAGCTTATTGAACTTGATCTTTACATTCAATTATTTTTTCTTTAAAAAATTATTTCAAAAGATAATAGGTAAGGGTAGATTTCTCGGAAACATATTTCCTTACCATATTTGTAGACTGCTAAACTGAAAATAACGAGATAAAACTATGAGAACTAGATGTGAGTAGGTCACTAGTTTTTGCATTTTCTGTAACTGTATATTGTTTATGACTCTAGTTGAAATAGTTTAAAGACATATGGAACACAACGTTTTAAGCACTTTTTGTGTTTTTTTTTCACAAAGTCACGTTCCATAGCTCTTGTCTGGTTGAATATAATGCCAAAGAACATAACGGAAATACTGTTGAAAGTTTTAAGTGGAAATGTAACATAAAGCCTTTAACAAAATATTTGCAAACCATGAAATATATTTTATTGTGTTGTTTTTGTCAAATTATCACAGTATAGACAATAGAGTATTAAAGATGAATTGGTGGAACTGTTTCTATATAAAATATGGACAATTTACTAATCCGTCCGATGAATGTCATAGTTTCGAGTTTTCGACCTTTGAACTACAATAGACATCGTCTGTGCGTAAAAGCAATATTGTTCAATTGCTGAACAATAGTACTGGAAAAGATAACACAAAAGAAGCTAATATTTGCTGAAAATCTTTAAAGGCCCTGATGACGTGTTAGAATCGAAATAATAAACCATTGTTTGGGATTCAGATGCGTATTATTAAATAACTAGGTCTTAGTGATATAATATAATACCTTCACATCTTTACTCATAACAACCAGCCCACCCGCTTAGCCCAGTATGTAAGCGCGTTGGGCTACGGATCTCGGGTCGCGAGTTCGATCCTCGGGCGGAGCATATGTTCTCCGTGACTATTTGATAAACGACATTGTGTCTGATATCATTAGTCCTCCACCTCTGTTTCATGTGGGGAAGTTGGCAGTTACTTGCGGAGAACAGGTTTGTACTGGTACAGAATCCAGGACCACTGGTTAAGTTAACTGCCCGCCGTTACATGACTGAAATACTGTTGAAAAACGGCGTTAAACCCAAATCAAACAAACAAACAAACATAACAACGATTTTATTCAACGACAAATCAATATATCGAATATATTATTTCTTTACTGATTTGCTTGCCTGTCAGTAGTCAAAACTATTGACTTTCGTCCCTTTGGACCTCTTCTTTGGACTTTTGCCAGTTCAACAACAGCGGTCATGTATCTTGTTATGTGTTTATAAAAACAGCTATACATTCATTGCTCATCGGTTTGTTCATCGACTGTTTTGACGTTATGCTTTCCGGTCACGTCATTATGAATAACGTCTTTTCCTATTATTAACAGGGACCCTGTACAAATCTTTTACTAATTTATTTTGGATATATAGGGAATAGTCATCTGGTTCAAATGCGACTTGCTGGTTGACAGAAAATATCATTATTGTAAAATTAATAACTTCTAACCCCTACAGTGAAAACATGTGCGTGCGACATGTGAAAACTCCATCCAGTAATCACTGACCTGCATATCATGGTCACTGCTTTATAGCTTATTCATTACACTTCATGTCTATTGACTGACACATGAGCTTACAGGTTTTCTAAAATTAAAGTGTTTTTTTCAAGGTAGGTCAATATTGGGGTTAAGACTTAAGACAATTACAAAGAAGTGTGCAACATTTAAATGAAGGATAAAATGTCCTTAAGTAATATTTGTAGGTGGGTAGCTAAATCTAGATACCTGCAGCAGCATTTGAAAAACTGTTGCCCGCCCTGGCTGTCCTATAATGTTAGCAACAAAAAGAACGACATGAAACCACTTATTCATGAAAACTGATACACGATGCAAGTAAGCAAATTAGTTTCGGATTAAAACATCAGCGCGACTTCATCGAATCTTCAATCTTCGAAAAAAACAACAACAAAAAAAAAAAAAAAAAAAAAAAAAAAAAAAAAAAAAACAATTTAATAATCAAAAACATTAGAAAAATAAATGTGTAGTAGTTATTGCATGACAATAAACACAAGAAATCAAGGTTTAGAAAAGAATTTGAGATTATGTTGGAAACAAATTTTTGTGAGAATGCATGTTTTCCCACATGCAATCTCAAGCACGTGCACGTGCACTTTTTAATACAATTCATCGACAAGATATACAGTTCAAAGGGGCAGTGATTTGGAATGGAACATAAAGCTATTAACTAAAAATATTTATTACTTTACAGGAAGTCGTGGACGGCGGTCTTAACAAGAATCTTTTTAATAATATGGATTTTTTCTACAGGTTAGTTTTTATAAAATTTAGCATTCTTAAGCATTTGTTTTAATTTTCTTTTATACTAAATATTTCATTATATACTGAACTTAACTTGTTGTGCAATTATGAATTTCAACAATAACTATGACATAATTATTTTCTTTGATCGCTCTCCTATGTATTTTCAACGGGATGCTTTTTGCTGCTTTCTGCTTTCAGACACTGAACTGAACTGCTGTGAAACTTTGCATTGGAAGAATAATTGTCATAATTTAATATGTTCTTTTAAAAGGGCCTCTTGTATTTTTAAAAAAGTTCATAGGTATTTTTTCAAATGCCATTAACAGACCTATGGTAACAGAGGGAACGCTTTTAAAAAATAGTTCAAATATGAAAGTTTTAGTGCTTTTGTTCGGCTTGTCTGGATTGGACCAAAGGTGCAGGCTTTATCCCTACTCATTTAGTTGTCAAACAGAAACACAATAGAATCGAATCTATACAAGTTAATATTGATAATACCAGCATCTTAAGATAAAGCATTTTGAAAGTTTATTTTTGACAAACATATCATCAGTTTGCGTTTCTATTTGAAGGCAACCATACTACCTTTACTTCTGAGAAAGTTGATGTTGGCTTGAAGGTAAGTCGATTAAAATACATATGGCTCATTGTTAATCAAACCAATCTTCAGTCTCTTTTTCAATCTTTTTATTAGAAAATGTAGTTAATAAAGTTAATTTTGATTTTTATGTTACCCGAATTGGAAAGCATAAAGTCGCCGCTTCATCCATCCGTCCGTCCGTCAGTACGTTCGCCTGTCCGTTCGTCCGTCCGCATATATATTATGTTGCTGGGAGAAAATAAATAACAGTGTTTCTTTTCATTCCGATTCTTCTATGTGGCTAAAAGAACATTGTTTGTCCGCACAATTATTGTCCAGAATTTTTCTAAGCAATCAATGGATTGAATTTACCGAACCTTTATAGGAAGCTTTATTATCAAGAGCAGATGCGCATATTGCCTTCTTGCTCCGGTAGCATGATTTTTGTGCCCCACATGAATGCGTCCGTACGTCCGTCCGTGTGTCCGTGCGTCCCTCCGAAATTTGTGACGCGCCTAGCTCAAAAAGTATTTGATATAAATTGATGCAACCTTGCATGAGTCTTTATCATGATATGAACTTGCACACTTTCTATTTTTCGTCTTGCTCCGCCCCCTAATTTTAGAGTTATGGCCCCAGAAATAGTCAAAAATGCACATTTTTACCTTGTGACACGCCTAGCTAGGAAAGTCTTTGATATAAATTGATGAAACCTTGCATGAGTCTTTATCATGATATGAACTTGCGCACCTACTATTTACATTTGAGTCCCTTTGTTTAGAGTTACGGCCCCTGATATAGTAAAAAACGCACATGTTCACCTAATTATGTGCCTCACTCAGAAAATATTTAATGTAAATTCATGAAACCTTGCTTGAGTCTTTATCATAATGTGACCTTGCACATTTGGCATTCCTTTTGAGAATTTCAGCATTCATTACAGAGTTATAGCCCATAAAATAGCCAAAATAGTGGATTTTTTTGTTTCTGATGCTCATAGTTCAAAAAGTATATGGTATAGAATAATGAATCCTTCTCATAATTTTTTGAGGCTATACCCCATTAAGACTGCAAACATTTGAATTATTTTACTTTATTTGTGACAAATGTACCAGTGGGAGCACATCCTGTGTTCTACAGACACATTCTAGTTTAAAAGAGTAATTGCCCTTTGGTTATTCAGCATTAGTAAACCAGTGTTATCCTTGGCCGGAGTATTTCTCAGTAGTATATATTACTGCGCTTCTGGCGCACTTTTTACCATTTTTAGAATTTAAAAAAAAATATTTTTATCTGAAAAATATTTTTCAAAAATATTTAAACAAAAACAACCGCCACCATTTAACGGAAATAATTTATTATTATTTGCTAATTCTCTCCTTGGTTATTAGGTTTTAATGTTTTATACAACAAATCATACAGCGGTACTTCGTTTTGTAATATTTATATGAAAAATAAACAATAATGTCCACACAACACACTTGTTTTATTCTGATATTGAATATTGTTGTACTTTACATTTGGTATATACCTGATTACTTGTTTAGGTAGAGCCAAACCAAATGAAACAAAGTACAAAGTATTCAAGTAACAAACCCAATGTGTTCCAGGTCCCATAGAGTCATCTAAATTTATAATTCCGCATTCATTCTTTAACTTTTTTTTTTGGCAAATTATTTCTACTAAATACGCCTCTGAAGTTTTTAATACCGAGTCGTTTAACCCATTGTTCAATTTCAAAGTTAGAGATTGGTTTGTTCATAAATTTTATTTTTTTTACAATAGGAATTCGTCTGTAAGGTCTTCTTTGAGAATCAATTTGTATACCTTTTCTACTAAGAATGGATGTAATCAAAGGTATTCCGAGACAAGCAGCTAACATACCTAGGAAGCCACCATTTTGTTTCTGTTTTTGTGTTAATGTAATTACACCAGTTCCCCTTAATTGTTTTCTTTGGTTAGGCGTAAGATATGGTGATATCATATTTTTCTTATCATTAGCTACCAAAATCATACCACTTCCAAAATATTTACTAACACCATTTCTGGAAAGCCCTGACAAAGCTCCAACGCCCAACGGTCCTAATATTTTTGGGGCTATTTTTGCAGCTACCGGAAGTACTGTCCGACCTAACAGGCCAGACAAGGCTCCTAAAAATCCACCATTTTGACCTTGACTAGACATTTGTATTTTTTTTTGAAATTGTAATTTCTGATCCCTTCTTATTCCTAATAGAGTTGTTTATGTGATTAATCTGTGCTTTTGTTAAAAGTAAAGGAAAGTTTCCACGCAATTGTTCATGTTTTAATGTAAAAGTATGTGGGATCTTATCATTGTAAGCTTGTGCTAAATTTTTCTTCTGTCCGTCTGTTAAATTTACTTCTTGATATACTTGTATATTCCGTTTCTGGATAAAAACACCATTACCAAATTCAAGACGACAAGATTCCAGCCTACAATTATTATCTGCTGCATTAGCTTTAAATGTATCTAATAAATGTGGATTATGTTCTTGTGAATTACTTTTATCAGTTCGTTGTAATTTATTTATTTATTTATTTGGGTTTTACGGCACACCAACACAGTATAGGTTATACGGCGCCAAACAGTTCGTTGTAAATAAACAAACAAATGTTCGGGTTTTTGTTACACCAGCTGTTATTCTAAAAGTCGTATTAGCCTGTTGCGTATCTGTTGACTGTGAAATCATTTCACGAAAGTATTTCCAACTTGTTGTTTTCATATATCTTTCAGAAATTGAATTAAACCCATAATCATTGAAAATTAAACGCAGTACCCATAAAATTAATCTAGATACAATTACCCTACCTGCATCAGCAGCATAAGCTCTGTAAGTTAATTCATCATCATTTGTTAATAGAAGCGTTATTTGGACTTGACTTGGGGATAACATGTTTTGTTCCAAATCCTGAAAAAATGAATATATATTTAACGGAATTTTAACATTTACATTATTACCACCCTGGATTAATCCCTTTCTAATAGCAAAACCTGGATTATAATCGTCATTATCTTTCCTACTTTCAGCAATACCATTTGTATCTAATCAAATAAATTCATTTGTTCCAGTTGATTCTGCATAATCCTTAGATAGTTCAACTAAATTCTTTACATTTATTACTTTGTATAAATTATTACAATCATAGACAATATTTCCATTTAGTTTAACTATTAGCTGATCAATTATTGAAGCTGCATTATTAATTAAAGCAATTTGATCATCACCATCATAATTATTACCATTAGCAAGTTTATTAACTTTAAAACTTACTTCAAAGTAACCATTAAACAAATCAAAATATGAACTTCTATCATTAATTGTAAAATGATATCCACTTTTTTGTTGTTTAACATTATTTCTTGAGAGGATTATTACAGGTGTATCTAAATGAATAGGAGTTAGTTCATACCTTTCACAATACTGTTTTGTTCTAAACATATATATTATATATTATTTTATTTTTTATAAATTAATCTGTTAATACGTTTACGCTGAGCTGAAGTCCCAGCACGAGCCTGAAGCTCACGAGGAGCTGAAGTGTCAGCACGAGCCTGAAGCTCATGTGGAGCTGAAGTCCCAGACCCTGATAATATTTTATTTATTTTTATATTAATATTCTCCTCCTCATTATTTGAATTTGCTTTTTGTAACTCCTTAACAATTATCACCAACAGCAGGCAGGTGTTTTAACATCCACAGCAGGTTTTTTTTTAAAACTTTTGATTTTTTTCTGTAATTTTATTAACAGCTAAATTTCCGACTTCCGTTCCAATATCTTTTGTTCCACTTTCAAGTGCAGTTTTTCCTGCAGTTTCCAAGGCTTTTTTGTTTCCAGCAGATGCAACAGAAGATGAAAACAAGTTTGTTAAAGTGTCAAAGATACCTGTACCAACAGGTCTATCATGTATAATTTCTTCTCCAGTTTGAGCATCAACATAAATGAATATTCCTTTATTTTTATCATAAACTTTCTTATACATTATATATTAATTAATTTCTTTTAAAATTAGCGTAAAACTTGTTTCAACTCCGTTAAAATTAATTATTCTACCAAATACATCTGTAACATATATCATTATTGAGTCTATAACATTATTATTAATTTCAGAATATCCGACTGTGTTTGGTTCTTTTGTAAATGGATAAGCTCTTGTTAAATCAGCAGTACTTAATGCATAGTTAATATCACTAAAATTACCATCAACGAGTGCATTATCAATAAGATCACAATAGATGTAAGTTGTATCCACAGAGTTAGTTATATTTGGTGTTGTAGTTCCCCATTCGGTATTTCTCAAAGCTTTTTTCTCAAATCCAAGCAATGTATGAAAATTTGATATTCTCAAATCCAACATAAAATTATCATGAATTGAAATTGATATCTTAAAACTACTTAAATCAAATTTCAAACTTTTTGGAGCAATGTCTGATTTATCAAATTCAAAATCACCATTACTTATTAGTGTTTCTCTGATATAATTATTTATGTCTGTATATCTGTAAGAACCATTTGTAAATATGATATCTTTCCAATCTTTACCATTATTATAACGAATTCTTTTATTATCGTATTCATCACTAATATTATGCCAAGAGTAAGTCATAGTGTTAATACTATCCAAACCAACAACATAAGTTTTATTTTTATCTAAAATTAAAGAACGACTGAATCTGACTGTAAAATCGCTTGGAGTATTTTTAGTGTTGTTTTTAACTGCTTCAGAACTTAATTCTATTTTTTGTTACATTTTAAATATAATTTATCAAAAATATTTTAATAAAAGTGTAAATTCAAAAAAAAAAAAAAAAAAAAAAAAATATTATATAACATTTCATGTTGTTCTAGTAACAATTTATTCATTTTAAATAGTTCATCAATTATACTAATACCTTCACTTTTTTAGTTCTTCGTTATTATTTCCAGCATCAGTTGAGTTACTGACCAGTTCTTTTGGATTACATGGGCAAACACCATAACCTTGACTGCCGGAGGCATTGATGGGATCACCCCTAATTAATCCTTTAAATTTCATAGATCTTTTATTGATAGGTAATCCTGATTTTTCTATTAATTCTTTGAATATTTTTCTAGAAAGTATTGAATGTTTTTCTTTATTAATGTTATATCTTTTATTAATCAGATCAATTAATTCATTATCTACCTTAACGTTAATAACATTTCTTTTCCAGTTTTTTTATCCTTAGCAATCAATTTGTTTTGACCATAAAGATTATTATGATCAATCAATAAATTACCATATTGTCCATTTGCTGAAACTTTATATGGGTTATGATGTTTTATTTCTTTTCCCGTATATGTAGATTTAAGACCTCGACATATATATTCGTTCTTTGTACTTTTGTAAATTTTTTGCTTTTGCTCGATATCTTAAATCTTCTGCTATATTTTTCTCAGCTTCTGTAGGATTTATTTTATTTTATTTACCCATTGCTGTAGCATTTAGGCTTCTTACCTCTTTTATCACACGTTGCTTTATGATATTCGGGTTTGCTGGTCCGACCGGGGTAGAATATCGATTGGAGTCGACGTCTTTAATAATTTCATACATTTCTTACGGTGTTGGATAGACACCCAAAGCGTCTAGGTCAATAACTGTATTTAATTCAACTCTTGTATATTTTTCAGGTAATTCCTCAGCTTCTTCATACTCATCATCATCATCCGTATCTCAACCCATATGATCTTTAAAATACTTATCATCTGTATCCAAATCCATATGTTCTTTAGTAAATCCGTCTTCCGTTCGTGTTGATGTATAGTTTTATATTAATTTATTAATCTCTTCTTTTGTTAATTTATTAATCTTTTCTTCCGTCATTATTATCTCTCGTGGTAACGATTTTTCAGTTATACCCATCTTTTCTCTTCCGTAATCTTCTAATTTTTTAAATTCATCTTGAGGAACCCATTTAACAGGCTCATCTCCCCAATCTATTCGTATATATGTTTGTTGTTTTTTATATTCATCCTGAATTACTTTAGTTAATTCAGTAATACCTTGTGTCAGATCTTCTGATATACTTTTTGGAATTAACGCTAATTGCTCTTTGATTCCAGGTAACTGACTCGATAATTGTTCTTTTTTACTTTCTATTCCTTCTGTAATTGGTTTATAAATTTCAGTATACATTTCTCGACCAGTAGCTTTTCTGACTTTTTTCTCTTCTTATTTTCTTCTCTCTTAGCTCTTACTTTTTGTTCAACTAAGTTTTTTCTTATTCTCATTTCTTTAAGTTTTGCTAGCATTTATATAATAATGTAAGATAATGTATGATAATGTAAGATAATGTATGATAATGTAAGATAATGTAAGATAATGTATGATAATGTAGGTAATTTAAGATAATGTATGATAATGTAATATTATTATATAATGGAAATTCCTAATTATGATACAAAAAGCGATAAATCTAATAACTTTAAGCAATTTCCTTTTATGCCAGATTCATGTTTTAGAATGTTGATATGTGGATCTTCCGGATCAGGAAAAACAAATACACTAATGCATATGCTTCGAAAACCCCTTATATATTATGATAAATTATACCTCTATGCTAAAAACCTAGAAGAATCTAAATGTCAGGATTTAAAAAATCACTTAAATGAAATTGCAGATGAAATTAAATTAGATCCAAATGAAATACTTGAATATTCTAATAATGAGATAACTGATGTTAATGATCTTGAACCAGAAAAACAAAAAGTAGTAATATTTGATGATTTTATATGTGAAGAATAAAAGGTTCAGAATGAAATAACAAAATAACAAAATACTTTATTCAAGGACGACACAAAAACTGTTCTGTTATACATTTAAGTCAGTCTTACAATAAAACACCAAAAGATATTCGAATTAACTGTTCACATTATATTTTGTTTGAAAGTCCAGGTAAAAGAGAAAATGATATGGTTTGTAATGAACAAAATATAGATTACAACTCTTTTATTGATGCAACAAAACAAAAATATGATTTCTTATATGTTGACAAACCATGGAATGTTCTAAGAAAAAACTTTACTGGTATAATATAACGGAAGTTTTTAACGATGTAAAACAAATAAGTGAACCCGACAGTATAAGTAAAGTTAAATTTGAGATAGATTTAAGTGATTATGCCACAAGAAAACAAAACCTTAAAAAGGAAACAAAAGCGTATCTTTACAGAAATAAGGAACTTGATAACACAATGAACAGAGCATTAGATATGGGAGGTAATGGAATAATCAACCTAGGAAATCCAGATAAACCCGGCGATGCAGTTTCAAGACGGTTTGTGTTTAAAAAATTCAAAGTGTAATAGAAGAATATAAACCTGTAGTTCTCAAATGTATAAACAGACACTAGAAGAAGAAATAAAGAATATTGAAGAATTAGAAAAAGATTTAAAAAACAATTCATTATTAATAGTTGAAATTGAAAAAGAAATAAAAGTTATGATTGATTCTATTTAAGAACTTGAAGAGAAATCTGATTTGATAGATATTCAGATGAAAGAAGTATTCAGAACCAATTTTGAAATAATATACAATAAAGTTCAGGAATTAAAAGATAGTATGATTAAACAAGAAAAACTAAAAGTCAAGATTATTGAGAAAATGTTACAAAATATGTATCAGTTAGAAATTAGAACAGAAGTAAATAAACTAAATACTGAAATGGTAAATAAGAATCAAGTTTTGTTAGACACATTTTCAAATAAATTTGCAAAATATAAATCTGAACTGGAAAAGGCAGCTTCACAAAGAGGTGATGACCATAACACAGCATTAGATAACCTTAAAAAGAGTTCTAACTTAGAAAATTTGAAGAAACAACTTCGGATTTTGATTAGTAATGTTGACACACGTCACAATTTAAAGTACGCAGACTTAAATACACCTACAGGTTTATTACATAATGATACAGTGCAGCTTAATGCTAAAGTTGAAGAAAATAAAAATGAACTGAACTATGTAGTTGAAAAATCAGTTAAACAAGGAGAATCAATTACTGCTAATGCTAAAGCAATTTCCACTAATGCTGAAAAAATTACCACTAATGCAGGAGAAGTTACAAAAAGTAAATAATGTTTTCTTAAAACAAGAAACACGATTAGCTAGAACAAAAAATACTGTTGACAATTTGTCTGCTTCTGATGTAGCTACAACAAAACGACTTGATGATTTAGCTGAAGTAATTCTTAAACATGAAAATAGATACAAGGCTTTGGAAGAAGAATTAGAAACAGTAAGACGTGAAGTATTTCTTCTCGAACAATACAATAACAGAGGTCTTTCTGTATAGGCTTCAGCAGGTCCGGGATATATTATTGAAGATAGACAATTAAGACAACAAATAATAGATGTCAGAGATTTTTATGTATCATTTGGAACACGAGTTAGTAAGATTACAGATTATAAAAGTTTTATTGAAAAAGATAAAAATGGTGTATTTCAAATCATAGAAGATTGGGATTATATAATTGAAATAAATATTATCATCTTCCGTGAAAAAATTGAAGTAAAGTAAAATAAAAAGACAAATAGTAAGAAAACCTCTCTTGTTCTTAACATCTGCAACAGAAGATACCGATAGTGGATTATTTCAATGGAAAGTTAGTAATGCTAGTCTTGGTTTAGTTCAAAATGGTAATAATGTAACAATCAAACAAAATTGCATTTTAATTAGAATTAAAAAACAAAGCAAATAAAATTCTTCAAAGATATTATGCAAAAAATAACAGAAAAGTATAAATCTTTTTCTCTTAATTATGTAAATCAATTTCAAACAAATGATGTAATTTATATCAATTCTTTAAATGTTAAAAATATTCAATTAACAATTTATGGTTCTGTGTAACCGTAAGCTAATGTATCAATACCATTATCAAGAATATAGCTTTTATCGTCATAACATGATAAAGATGTTTTATTAATAACATAACTGGAAAGATTGTATTTATTAGAACAAATAACTTTAAAGGTATGGTTAGGTTAGGTTGAATTAAACAAACTATCTTTGTAATTTTTATGTACTATTTTTTTCTTTACAACATGCTTTTTAATTCCTTTGCATTTTTTAATATTAGTTTCATTCTCTAATAGATATGAATACATTTTACTTCTTAATCCAACGAATTCAACTACTGGGATTTTATTTCATAACATAGAGAATCAGTTTCAGTGAATGAAATCTTTGCTGAACTTCCATACTTTTCTTTAATATAATTATAATGAAAATCATATATTAAATATTTTGATAAATCTAGAATGCACATTCCGACAAAACTAGGTAGTTTAATAATAAACTTTCTTTTATTCTATGAATACCAAACAAATTCTTATTAAACATTGTTGTACTAACAAATGAAGGTTTTGCTACATACTTAAATAAAAGAATTTCATCATGTGTTAATTTAATATTAACCCTCTTGCGTAAATTCTCCATCGGCTTGCCAAAAGCCAGTGTTGTTCATTAACAGAATCTAAAGTTAATACCCTATGTATTTTTCTTACTTTTAATCCTAATTGTGTATATAATTCAAGATTTTTATAATGAACAACATATTTTTCTTTTTTTCCTTAAAGTCGGAACCAACTTCTTTTCATTGCTTTTTCCTATTTCAAATTCTTCTTTAATATTTTTACTATAATTTGAAAGCCATTCGTCTGATATTTTTTTTTTCATGAGCTAAGGGATAATCATTGTGAAGATCATGTAATTCGTTTGGATATTCAAGATCACATTCAATTATAAAGTTAGTTTTACCTTTTTTGATTAAGGTGTTGAATTGTTTTTCGGATATGAATTTGAAGTTCCCAGAGGGTAAAGGTCGCGACATGGTACATCCGTAAAGGTTGTTTGCGTCAAGGTACATAATGTTTTTGTTATTGTTATTTATCAATTGGTATTTTCCCATGTATTTCCATAATATGATCAGTTAAGAAAAGATTGTATACTACCCATTCAGGATCATTTATACCTCCGTTGTCATGTTATTTAAAAGGAAATGAATATTTTTTAAGGTTTATGAGCAGCAAGTTCAAAAAGGTTATATGAGTTATAACCAGAGTCATAACATTTTGCCATTCATGAATTGGTTCTGGGATTATATTAAAATTAGGATTATATTCTTTAATAATATCTAAAACGTACTTTTTCCTGATGCAATATTACTTTCAACTTATATAACTTTTCTCATTTATATAATATACTTATGGAAAAAATCTTTAAAACCACACTTAAAATTCAGCAGTCTAAATTTAATACAACTCTTCTTTTTTATTTCGATATCAGTTTAGTTTAAACTCCTTCATATGCATTTCAAGAGGCATAGAATAGTTCTTTTATTTCTGCGTTTCTAATAGTATTGTGAAAATATCTTGAATAACTTTTTTCTCTTCTGCTTTATTTACTTTTCCAAGAATATTAGGGTCATGAACAGCTAAAGCTGCGATCTGTGCTTTTGTTATAAGTTGTTTTATTTTGTGATGATGTAATTTTAAAATAGCTTTTTTTATCTTCAACTTTTAGTCTATTAATAAATAATGTAATTACTGATAGAACAGCGCCAGCAACTGCTACAAATATATGAATAGCTGGAACAAGTGCTAATGCAGCTGAGCAACCAAAAATACCTGCTGTAATTTGTAATTCTGTATTTACCCTTCCACAAAATTTATAACTTTTTCTGTAAGCAGCAGCAAGTTTAGTTCAGTGAAAAATTAATTGATCTATTGTTTTTATTTTAGGAAACCCGTGGTTTCCGAAGACTTTGTCTTCATTAGAAATTAGATTTTTATTACTCATTTATATACTATATAATTTTTTTAATTTAAATTTCTTCCAATTTACTAAACGGAATCCAACTATTAAATTTTTCACTATAGCCTTTCCACTTTACTAAAGCTAGTTTTTTTTCTTATAATTTCGTCTGATATTTTTTTCTATTCTAAAAACCTCTTGTTTAGTAGGTAAAAGTTCTTGCTCATAAAATGAACCCTGAATTATTTCATCATTCAAATCTTTAATAGTATATGTTCTCGGATTTTTATTATTTATTCCATGAATTATAAATATCTCCTCTGTCCAGTTTGGTGTATATCCTTTTTCAAAATGTCGTTTATGTTTGCTTAAGCGAACTCGATCACCAATCTTAAATTTTGGTTTACTCTTTGGTGTCTTTAAATTACCATGCAAATTAAAGTAAACAGTACCTTTGTTTATGTTTTTACTGACTTCGGTTGGTGTCATTTTATGCTAGAATGTTTTGTTTTGTTACATGTATCAACTATTCCCTGTAAATTCTCTAGTTAATAAGTATGAGTATTATTTGCTGTATAATAATTCCACATTATTCTTTTTAAACTTCTATTAAATCTTTCAATTACTACAGCCTTTCCTTCATTAAATGTTTGATACATGTTAATCTTATTTTTATTCAAAAATGATTCAAACTTTTTATTATAAAATTAGTTTTCTTCATCTACCCATAAATTTGTTGGTTTTCTTCCTTCCGGAATTATTTTATCAAATGCTTCGGTTACAGATTCCCCAGTCTTATTCTTTAAAGGAATAACCCAAGCATATTTGCTGAATATCTCAATAACGGTTAACAAGTACTACACGCCTTTATTATATTTTGAAAAAGCTTGCATATCAACTAAATAAGCTGACCAAGTATCATCAATGTCACGAACAATCACTCTTCGTTTAGGAAGTTTGGCTACCTTTTCTTTGACAGATTTTGATTTAGTATTCTTTAAATTAGATAACCTTTGTTTATCACGTTCGTTTTTACTTATTTCTGAATCATAACAGTAATCGTAGATCATACATACTGCATCCAATTAATTTATGGGTTGACCATTATCTAGGGGATTTCCTGGTCCACACTTGTTATATCCTGGAAGTGTTAAGCCTTTCTTAGGTAATAAAGGTAACATTGCTTTATGAATATCTAAATTACCTCCTGTACTTTTAACAAACCTTCAGTTTTGATTTCATTTTTCCGCAAGATTTACATTTTGCTTTTATTATCAGTCTTCCATTTTTCGTTGTAACATATTGAGGATTTAAATTGTCCTAGAATTTTCTTTCTTTCAAACAGTATATTTTATTTTGTAAACTCATTTATATTATATATAAATTTAATAAAAATAAAGTACCACTGTATGATTTGTTGTATAAAATATTAAAACCTAATAACCAAGGATAGAATGAGCAAGTAATAATAAATTATTTCCGTTGATCGGGGCGGTTGTTATTGTTTAAAAAATAATAAAAAAAAATATTTTTTAGATAAAAATAAAAATTTTTATATTTTTTTTTTTTTTTTGAAAAAAGGGGGTAAAAAGTGCGCCTGAAGCGCCATAATATATACTACTTTTCTCAGCAACTACGGACAGGAATTCAGCAAAATGCGTAGACAGCTTAACTTTCAAGAGGAGATGAACATATCTTGTGAATGCTTTTCTCAACAACGCTTACCTGGAGTTCTGCGAATATTCTTTGGAAACTTCACTACTATGACAAAATATGTTTATTGTCGATGAATTCCGCTTTTGTGCTTATAATATGAAAAGATCATTGTTAAGGCTGCATCCATCAGTTTTTCCGATATTTCCCTGTTTTATATTGAAACATTATTTATTTTATGATCTTCAGTGAACTACTAAAATGTATCAGTGAAATGAAATTGATATATTCACTGTTTCAAACAGTGAAAATATCATTTTTATTTTTCACTGGTACGGAACTACATTTGAATGCAAAATGATATGAATTATAAATGACAGGATTTCCTTGCAAAATATTCTTCTGCAAAGGTGAAAAGACGTATATATATAAAAAAAAAAAAGAATTATAAATTATCATAATGAAATGTAAAACAAATCAGGAAACGTAATTGAACTATTTACACGGGTGGTAAACGAGTAATCCAATTCCCGCCGGGAATACGCTAAAAATGGGTTGCGCAACGTCCGGTGCTGGTGTTGCGCCTAAAAAAATGACGAAATTGAGGTATGTGAAGTTATGATTTTGCTTAGTATGAGACAAGAATAAATTTTCTCGAAAAAAGCAAAATGCTATTTGACACAAATATGATAATACGTTATATGTGTAAATTATCTGGTTTGTAATTTATGATTCGGCTCTATTATCACAAAAACTCGGGCGACACGAAGCGTGAAAGAAGTATGAAATCAACAAAAATGGAAGTTTCTGACCTCATACGCCTAACCTGAGGACATCTGATCCTTTTTATGATAACTCAACTGTTATAAAGTAACGAATATCAAAATTATTTGCTTCAAATCCTGCTTACGGGGACATAATTGACAAAAAAATCATCGGGAATGGGGTTGCGCACCGGGAATGGAGTTGCTCGTATGCATCGTAATCTATATAATTTTTAGCCAATCGTTCCTCCAAAAGCAACATTTCATTCAAGTGTATGTAATATTCATGACGGTTTTACACTTGTTTGATCATTAGAAGCGTCACACTTCCAGAAAGAAGGCACAACAGTTAGAAAATTTGCATTTTTCATGATTCCATGCTTTTTTTGACAGCTCGAGCCAGCAGAGTTTTCGTGATAACAGAGCTGATTCTTAAATTATTAAGTTGGTATTTCACACATATGATCCTTATTCATTTTTGTGTCGAATAGCATTTTGCTTTTTTCGAAAGCACTCGTAAATGTGTCATTATTTACAAAAACAAAAACCCACCTACCTCGATTTTGTATATATTGATGCGCAACACCAGCACCGGAAGTCGCGCAACCCATTTTTAGCGTATTCCCAGTGGGAATTGGATTGCGCGTTTACCACCCGTGACTTATAGCTTTTTCTACAAAGGCGTTCTGACGTCACGACATTATGACGTTATGATGCAATGCATGTGACGTTACGCGTAAAAACTGAATACCTATAATTTGGCTATAAACATTAAAAATGCATAAAATAAACAGAACATTTGTTTGTTTCAGTGTAAGATCGAAATATAGCTCACTAGTGAGCACCATAATTTACATTTTCACTCGTGAAAATATTGCATTATAGTGTTCACTCGGTGAAATATATTTCCATCTTACACTAAAAGAAACAACTATCATCTATTTATTTCTCTTTTAAATTTATCACAATATAGACAATAATCAATTAAAGATGAAATAGTGAAATATTTTCAAAATGAATATGGAAAATATACTCACCAGTCCAAGGAATGTCATAGTATCGGGAGTTCGACTTTGAACTACGATAGTCATCTTCTGTGTAAGAAAGCGATATTGTTCAATGGCTGAACAAACGCCAAACGTAATAGTGGCGCACTGGGAAAGAAAATAACACAAAACAGGCTAATATTTGCTGAATATCTTTAAAGGCCTTGATGACGTGTTAGAATCGAAATAATAAATCATTGTTTGGGATTCAGACGCGTATTATTATAGCTAGGGTAGCGAGATAGTGATATATAATTCTTTCGCATCTAAACTTCAAACAATGATCTTATTCAACGACATATCAATGTTATCTCTTTATTGAATTGCTTCCTTGTCAATCGACAAAGCTATTTTGACTTTGGCCGTTTAGCAAGTCAACAAAATTAATGTGGTCATGTGACTTAATGATGTTTACGAAAACAACTATAAATTCAGCCAGCTCTCCTCATTTTGTTCAAACGTATAGTGGACGCAACTTGACCCCGATGGTTGACCTTCAGTTTGTATTATAATACATAATGAGGCACAACCTATTGATGAAAAGGAGTGTACATAAAACGCTGTAAACAAACTAATTCCATATAAATATACACGGCTACCACACGCCTGGTGAGTTCTCAGTAAAGTTGAGTAATATCTACATCGCCTACTATTCCCCGATTATTGATATTCGATACACTTCTTGTAAGAATGCAAAAATATGATTACACTCACCTTTGTTGATGCTCTTTTATCGCGACGTGCACTACCTCGGAAGTTGCGACAGAGCAGTTTACCGTATACCTCTTAAAGAGGTAGCTCTGTAGTTTACCGGGCGTGTACCATAAGCACCCCTTATTTCTACAATGAAATAATCAATATGAATAATCAGCCAACCATCGCGGTCAAGTTGAGACTACTATAGCATCAAATGTTTTGACGTTACGCTTACCGGTCACAACACTATTAATGATGTCTCTTCTTATTATTGACAAGGATTATAGAATTCTGCTCTGTACAAATTTCTTACTAATTTATTCTGAAAATATATTGTAGAGTCACATGGTTCAAATGCGAGTTGCTGGTTGGCAGAAAATGTTATTATGATTGTAAAATTAATGAGCCAACTTCTAACCCCTACAGTGAAAACATGTGCATGCGACATGTGAAAACTGCATCCAGTAACCAGTGACCTGCATATCATGGTCACTGCTTTATATCTTATTCATTACCCTTCATGTCGATTGACTGACACACGAGCTTACAGGTGTTTTTGAAATTAAAGTCTTTTTTTCAGAGTAGGTCAATATTTGTGTTAACACTTAAGACAATTACAAAGAAGTGTGCAACATTTACAGGAAGGGTAAATGTCTTTAACTCTTACCCTGCTACATTTCTATAATGAACTTGTCAATCTTTCAATTTGGACAGTACCATTGACTGTTGAAAGGGGTATTTACCGAAAATATACTGACTGAATGGCGAACAGTGCTGATCATGATCAGACTGCATAGATAAGTACTACTTGTAAGTGGGTAGCAAAATCTAAATACCGGCAGCTTTATTTGAAAAAACTGTAGCTCGCCCTGGTGGTCCTATAATGAAACTACTAAATCATGAAAACTGATACACGATGTAAAGTAAGCAAACTAGTTCGGGATAAAAACATCAGCGCGACTTCATCGAATGTTGAGAAATAAACCAATTAATTATCAAAATCATCTTAAAAAGCCTAATAAAATAAATGTGTAGTAGTTACTGCACGAGAACAAACACACGAAATTAGGGATTGAAAAAGAATCTGAGAATATACTGGAACAATTTTTGTGAGAATGCATGTTTGCCCACATGCAATCTCAAGCACGTGCACACACAATTGTTTGGTACAAGAGATACAGTTCAAAAGTGGAGTGAGTTGGAATGGAGTATGAAGCTTTTACCTTAAATATTTTATTGCTTTACAGAAAGACGCGGACGGCGTTTCGTACAAGAATCTGTTTGATAATATGGATGTTGGCAGTGTATTCCCTACAGTCTATACAGGTTTGTATTCATAAACTTTATTATTTTACGTATTTGTTTTAAATTTCTTTTTATACAAAAATATTTCATTATATGCTGAACTTAAAAGATTGTCTCCTGTTTTTAGATATTTCATTGCTATTATTTTATGTTTAGGGGTAGTATACACCATGTTTAGGAGTAGTATACGCCATTCAGAGTGTTTTTATTTTGACCAAATAACTGAGGACCTTTTCGGAAATAATCGAGATTTAAAATAAAATTTGGAAATTGTAATATGAATTAATCCATGCATAGGCAAAGAAACGAATAAACCATGTTAGCATTTCAGTTTTTAATCTTTAGTCTTCTGCATAATATAATTCAAACATGGATTACTCCATCTGCAAATAAAAAGTTCGTTAATGATAATGCATTGACTGATCGATCATTCAGTCAAAATGAATCCATATACTTTGAACAAATGTTACTCTTTATATGTAAAATAAAACATCTTTCTTTTTGCACTGTTAATCCTCTTCAAAGCAACATAAAATGGCCTGGACTCAAAATAATGGGTTAAAATGATTTTTCTTTGTAAATGAATCTTTGTCATATTATGAACATTAGAACATGAGGTATTGTTTATAAACTTTTTTATGCTAAATCAAGAAAAAATATGTATAATGTATGAATATGGAATTAAACCCGGGTCAACAATGAATGTTATATTTGCAGATGGATTGATCCATGTTTATATGATGTTTAATACAATCACCTGTAATAAAACTGAAATGATAGCTTGTTTTTATTCGTTTCTTTGCCTATGCATGGATTAATACATGTCACAATTTCAGCACTTATTTATAAATTTGGCCATTTCTAAATGGCGTATACTACCCCAAAACAGGAATATTTTGGCCAAATTCCTTTTTATAAAATCAGCAGTTTATATTTAAATTTAAATAAAAATTCAGGATTCGGCTGTTGCAGGAATGAATACTATTTGAATACGTAAACGTTAGAAGAGAAGAATGTAAACAAAGTTATCACTGCATTCAACACAAAGAATAAGTTTAAGCATTTTAAACATTTATTAGTAATAAATAGATTTAAAGTTTGCAATGAGAGGACCTATTTCTGTTTCAGGTTTAACCAGTAAGGTGAGACTATTTAGATAAAATTAGATTTAAGATAGGCTATTCAAAAAATAAACGAAAGAAATTTAAACAAATCTTTTTAAATTAGGTTTTCAATGGTGTTTTTTTTAATGATATCATGGTTTCTTAAGAAAAGAACAAGTTAAAATAGTGATTTTACTTAAATGAGAATCAAATTACTATATTATTAACAATTTTCTCATTCGAGAATAAGGTGAAATCTTCTCCCAATCCGTAACTTCAGTTGTCTCCCCTGGTGGTCCGTCCACAGAGTCACAAACAACGACTAAACAGTCGTAATTGAGGTCTTTCAGAGATGATTGCTAGCATATTGATGGCAAAAAGAAAAATATTTATGAAAAGCAAACTCATTTTTTGTGCTTCTTTTTTATGTAATACGCTTTGTCATGTCATCAGTACTTAGCAGTGTCTGACGAAAGGCATCCGCTTTCCTATATTAACAATTTGTTTTCTCCATTTATCACGTCACTGCTTTATTAGATGACAGTTGGAGCATTTCATTTACCATCAAGTAACTGTACCGGATATTAGTAAATGGGGGAACACATCATCTTGAGCTAATTAATGTTAAGTGCATCAACGCATTATTAGTTGTATTGCACAATGTTCTGAAATCAAATTACAACAAGTAAAGGCAACCAAGTTGTGGAAAGATCTATTTGTATTTATATATGCATTTTCTTTAATGAACACCCGAGGTAGAGTGTAGTGGACAAGTAGAGCACAACTTTACACAATGCTAAATGTCGTATGCATATAAATATTTAATAGATGTTTTAAAAGGTTTTATGCAAAACATGCTAAAGAACGTTTCTTTTCACGATATAAATGCATTACCTATAGCAAACTATAGTTTGTTTTTCGTTTCTTATGCTTCGACGCTTACAATATATGTTTGGATTTGAATCACTTAATTATGATTACGTCTGTATTCAGACGTTGCTGAGTTGGACGTAATGTCAGACTGAAATACAAGTGATAATTACGTCACGAGTTAGACTAGGTGAAACCCATAAGTTGACTTTCTGTATAAGAAGTTCTCTCTACTGTTGTAAGGGCAATCGAACTTAACATTGGCTCACTTTCTGCATACTCTATCATATACTTCGATGTTCTAGATTTATTTCTGGTACGCTCAC